>NC_069737.1:4876516-5079016 GCF_027358585.1 Pangasianodon hypophthalmus | reverse complement strand
AATCATTTCCTCAGGCCAGTTCACTATGTTAGGGTCTAAGAATACCATCAAGCTAAAACCCTGTTAGGGGTGAGTACGGCCTGAAAAGAAAACACACCGCACAATTTTTAAACAGATCAAACTAAGTGCTATTTCAAGTACTTGGTCTTTAGTAAGACCATTTGAAGACCAGTGACTCAGCTGTTCGGACATCCAGGGGAAGTTCGCTCCACCATCTAGGTGCATATCTGATGCATATCTTCTTGTACCCTGAGAAAAGGTGGGTCCAGTCAAGCAGTGCTAGAGGAATCAGAGCGAGAGTGGTGCAGAGCAGGGTGCAATGGCTTGGCCTGTTTTTGTAGGCAGGCATTAGTGTTTTAAATCTTGGGTGGTGTGGGAGAACTTGGGGAAGCTGAAAACACTTCATGCCGCTGTATTCTGGATCAGTTGCAGAGGTGCACAGAGGCAGACCTGCCAGGATGAGTTGCAGTATTCCAGCCTCAAAATGACAAGGAACTGAACAAGGCCTCTGTGGATAGAAATGGCCGGATCCTCCTAAGGATCTGGTATGAGCATGTCAATTTAGCGAGAAGGACCATGTTACCCCAAGGTAGCGTGCAGTGGAACATGGTGAGATCTGAGAGTTGTCCAGGGAAATCACAAGATCTTGACAAAAGGACATGTCCCCGGGGATGTACAGTAGCTCAGTTTTGCTGGGATTAAGTTTAAGCTCATAAGCTGCCATCCCTGATGAGACATCTGCCAGATATTCTGAGATCTGTGCAGAAACATGGGATGAAAGGAGAGGTAGAGTTGAATGCCATCGGCGTAGCAGTGGTATGAAAACCCATGTGAGGATATGACTGCACCAAGAGAGAGGGTATAAAGGGAGAACAGAAGAAGATCCAGAACTGAGGCTTGTGGGACACAAGTGGATGGAGAAGTGGAGATGGAGATCCTCTCCATGTCACCTGATGTGAGCGTCCCTCTAGTGCATTCCTTCCAAACATCCCTTCCTCATGTCTTAACTGCTTCTAGTGAGGATGTAAGGAAGGGAAGGACAGAGAATTCGACACCAAGCGTATTTCCCAATTGAGCTGCCATTGCTCATTTATTTAACATCTGATTCATGGCTGTATCAGTTGTTGTGACTGCACACTGAACTAAAATCAAGCAGAATATTTCTGCACAGCTAGAGGCTGTTTTTTGTGATTTGTCTCTGTGTGTGTTGTCATGGTGACAAAAACCACAAATTCTAATCGAAATAAGTGGTCTCAGATCGCTTAATATGACGTGATCGCCAGCAACCATATTACGACCAAAGATGGGCGACAAATATGTTCCGGAAGTGTCAGATATTTTGGACCAAAGTGACCACTAGGAGAAATACTGCAATCATGAGAGAATATATGGTATATTCTAATTATAGTCTGCTACAGAATTTGACCAAGAATTATTGGTGTAATATCGTACACATAGTTTAGAGCAACTTTAACGTAATTAAATGCTGATATTTAAAAATAGTTTACAGTCATGTTGTATTGAAATTCAGGAACATATTACAGCATGCATTTGTAGTATAAACAAATTGTATTATTTATTAAATAATAATTTTATTTGCACTTTGTAGAAAGCTCGTGTGTATCCTAAATATCGGTTCCTTCTTTCTTCTCAATTCCACTAATATCCTCTGAGAGCATTTAAAGAATTGATACGTCCTTAATGATGGTGGACTCCGATCGACTTCCAGGTCAAGCACGGACCAAGGAGTCGAAGTGGCATCAATTATAGCACTGAGACACGCACCTGGTTTCCCTCACTCCACCCATTACCCACTGTACCTCGTAATTAGTCTCATTATTGTCTTCTAGCTTCCTAAGTCTATCCCAAAGATCAGTAAATGTGCTGAAAGGATGCACAGGACAGTCTTTATGATTATAAATATGGCGGGTTTTTGAAGACTAAATTCCCAAAGATCACAATCAGGGACGCCATATTTCATTTAATACAAGGAATAATGACTAAAGGCAAAACAAGAGTATTCACAGTTGTCTCATATGGAGCATTTTCAAAATAGCAAAACAACATTAATTCACTGCAAACCAGCGCATTGTGTCTCTCAGCACAGCAGAACTCTCTCTCTAGAAGAAAGGTCACAACAGTCGAAGAGGTAAATAGCTCAGGTGACACACAGCACACTGTGATAGGTGTGTGTGTTGTGCACAGTTAATGTAGCAGCAGGAGAAATGTGCCCCCTTGCACAAATCTGTATGTGTATTATTGAATGTTCAAACGTGTGTGTGTGTGTGTGTGTGTGTGTGAGAAAGAAAGAGAGATAGAAAGAGAGAGAGAGAGAGAGAGAGAGAGAGCGTCTGTGGGTCCAGGTGGCAGTGTAATACTCCAGCCTACAGAGATCATGCTAATCAGAACACTGGCATGTACCCACAACCGCGGATACCAGCACCCGGGCAACAGAGACACTTGGCAGCCGTCTCTCTCTCTCTCTCTCTCTCTCTCTCTCTCATTTCTCTCTCAGTCACCAAGGTCTTTATTGTGATCAAGTCCTCCTCCTACCTCCTAAAAGGGTCCTATTGGATGTCATGTGTTCAACGTTCAACGTCGACTATATCTTAACGTACCCTCTGATTCTCCAGGAAAAAAAAAGCAGACAGTAGGTCCATACAAAATTATTATATTTTAATTTGTGATCATAATTTTAAACGTAAACAACTTGCCAGGTTTAGCTGAATTTAGGTAACTGATGCATAGGTGGTAAATTTACTTAGTAATTTTGAGTACTGTTCTTAAAATTTTAATATTGTGAAAGTCATTTAAGATTTTTCCCCCCATTTTCACATTTCAATAAGATACTATTATCCAAGATGTCAGTATTGATCTAAAAAAAATCATGTGAACCTGAATAAATAATTCTGATTGTGGAGTTTACATGAGTTGTTTATCTGCACTCTAAACTCGGTTGCTTACATGCAAAATACATGTAATCTTTTTTAAAGTGTATTTTTCCAAATGTATGTTCGGTTTTGTGTGCACATACACTGTGGCACTGTTCCAGCTATGCCTGGTTTGATCCTGGCTTGTTTCATCGCTGGTGCACCTGCTCGTCAGCATCACGTGGCTCACGGTAAACAAAACTCAGGCGATTCAGTATTTACAGCAGGAACAGGAAATGCTAAATAAACTAACACATGCTAACAACCCTTCTGCAAAATACTAAACATGCCATAGCATAGTAAACCATAGCACACTGAGTGAGATTTAAGAAATGCTGCTCCAGAATGAACACTAATACTGTACATTTGCTTATTAACAAGATTTAAATTACTTCATGCCGAGTGTTGCTTGCTTTCCTTTCCTCCCTAGCCACAAAAACGTTTATTTACCTTTAAATATATTGACACTGTAACAATGTCATCTTCTACACTATTTAAACTTCTAGACCACAGTGCCAGGAGATGTGGGCTAAGGTTTATAAACCATGTCACACGTACACACATACACACACACACACACAAAAGTGTCGGCAAAGCCCTATGCTGTCGCATGCCACCATCTGAAAATAATAGCCTAAAGCACAGACAAAGGTAACATGCAAAGGTCAGTGTACGGTGTGTAAAGAGAGAAGGATGAAAGGCAAATTGTTAATTAAACATCATAGACTCTGTAATTATATGCAAATATATATGATTAAATTTTTGTAATTGAATATATTGAATATATACAGTAATTTGCAATAATACAAACTCAAAACAAAAATTTTATTTCATCCAGATTATGTAATGTGCATGTGTGTAACAGAGAGAGAGAGAGAGAGAGAGAGAGAGAGAGGATTATATGAAAAAGAACAGACTTCGCACTGCATCATGGTGCTAAACAGACCAAATGTGACAGGGACAAACAGCCAAAGAGCATTCTTAACACCCTCTTAATTAAGCACAGTTGCTTAATGACCAGTGCATGCTTCCAAACCTCAAAGATTCATTAACTACTCATAACCATCATCAGTAATTCTATTTGTTCATATATGTATCTCTGACACAACTCAACACAACAAAAACGGGTTGCCATCAAAACATCTTAAGCTATTAGCTTTATAAAAAAACTGATGCAACAGCACAGCATAATGAATTTAGAGGAATGAATCTCAGTAGCATGAATAGTTTGAGTGGTTTTTTGGGGTGGATAAGAGTGGTTTGTCTAGATTTGGGATATAATGCGGTGGACTGGGTAATAAGCATGTGGTATGGTCATACCAAATGCGTCAGTTTACGTTTCTTAAACTACTTCTTGGTGGATCTCTTTTCAGCTTCAGTTTCTTGACTGACGGTATCACATTTGCTTCCAGAATATATATATATTTTTTTATATTTACTAAAATCCATTCTTCCACCTACCTATGCAACTTTTCCTGTGCCACTGGCTGCCACACAACCCCAAAGCATAATAGAGTCATCCCAATGCTTAACAGCTGGCAAGGTGTTCTTTTCATCAAATGCTTCTTGTGTTTTTCTCCTTTGCTGATTATGGCCAAAGAGGTCCATTTATACTTCATCAATCCATAGCACTTTCGCATATACAAGACATTCACTTTTGTGATGATGTCACTGGTAAAGGTTCCTTCTGATGACTCTTCCATGCAGATCACGTTTGTGCATGCAATTCTGCACAGTAGAATCATGTACCACCACTCCTGTATCAGTTAAACCTTTCTGCAGATCCTTAGAGTCATATGAAGATTTTGCGTTGCCTTTCTGGCCAGTAGAATGGAGAGTTTTCTTGGTCTTCCAGATCTTGCCTTTGACTCCAACAGTTCCCCTTAACCGCGATTTCTTAATCACATTTCGGACAGTGGAAATTGCAAGCTGGAAGTTCACTGATATCATTTTATAGCCTTCCTCTGCTTTGTAGGCATCAGCTGTTTAGAGGAGCCCATGGCTGTTGAGTGTTAACACAACGTTTAAAGAATCAATGCTTTAGAATTGTCATGAAAATTCCTAATGACAATACTTGACCTGAAAAGGACAACAAGTCCTCAACAGATGTATAAGCAACTGTACATTACCATTTGCAGAAAATTTTATTTTTTAAAACAGTTTGCTGCAGAAGATGTGTTTACTTCTTTTCACTTGAAAAATCAACAAAAATATATGATTTTGCCAGGGGTGCCCAAACCTTTGCATACAAATGTATAATCCCAAGTAGTTCAACTTCAGTTCCAGGTTGTTACACTACAAAAGGTGGGAAAGTTAAAGGGGGTGGATACTTATGCAAGACCCTGGACATGTGGGTTGGGCTCTGGGACATGGTGTAAGTAATTTGTGGGTGGAGGTTGATAGTTTGGGTATATTTATGACTAAGATGGGGTATTTGGGTAGTTTTAGGGTTGGTGTTGTATTGGTGGTAGCTTTGTGACAGAGGAATGACAGTCAACTTTAGTTTTGGACCTGGGTACTGGGTGGGTGCGTAGATTTGGAATGGAGTATGATAGTTTGTGTACTGTGATTCTAGGCAGATGAATGTAAGTTTTTTTTTGTATGATCTGGGTAGATCTGGGTTGGTGCAGAGTCATTTTGGGGGCAGTAAACAGGGTGATTAGGGATGCTGAGCTCTACTCGCATTTTGCCACGCCACACATTACCGAAGCAAACAGACACCTGCCAGCTGATCATCGATTAAAACCAATTAATTATTCAGCGAGGCCTGCTGGTATGCTGAGGTTTCACATTGCGAAGGGAAGTACTTCGCCCTTAAATGAGAGGCACAGATGGAGAAAAAGACAGAGAAAATGCAATGACAAGAAAGAGAGGCAGATTTTGTATTCATATTCATATCATATTCATATTCATTCATGTAATATTTGCAGTGTTGCCAAAATATCTTCGCTTTATGTAGCAAATCTTAAAGATTCTTCTAGCTACAAGGCCCATTTGATAAGGTGAGTGTAATATCGTCTTTATTAGATATTTCGGTCAGAGTGGCACCAGTTCCGCTTCCAACCATCACAGTCCCAAAGAAAAGTGGAACAATAGAAGCTGATTGGTGCCAGACAAACACAATCAGCATGGACAGATATGTTTTTCACCAGAAGCAGATGGCTGATACCAAATTTGGCAAATTATCTTTCCCACCTATCTAGGAAATGGGTGATGCCAGTGACCTGGTAGTGAAAGCAAGATAAATTTCTCCTTGTCAAGACAGATCTGAGGTTTATTAGCATAAATGCAAATATAGTATTATGTAACAGACCATGGTTTCCCAACCAGGGGTTTGTGGTGGCATTGCAGGTGGCATTTATTTCATAAACAAAATGAATTAAAACCATTAAAACTGTAACCTCAGAAGTAAAAAGCAAATGAAGTTGATTAAATTACTCATGGTTCATGTCATGAGATAGTAGTTCTTAGCATGTGAGAGTTAAAGTTAAACGTAAAGTATTGTAAGCAAGGTAACTCATTCTCTGTGGCTAAAAACCTTTCATTAAAATCACTCAATACTGGAGAGACATGTTGTCAGTATAAAATTAAAAAAAAGAAACAAAGAAAAACAAGAGGAGGAACATCCTAGTGCAAATTAGACAACAAAAGCTCCAAAGTGGGAAACATTCTGTAAGTACAGGCCAAACCCTTTCCCAAGTGTGTGGTCTGTTTGGAGCAACTTTCTAATGAAAATGAAGCCAGCTTTCTTAAAAAGACATTTGGAAGTAAAACATGAAAACCTGGCCATATAACCAAACAAGGCAAGGCTGAGCAGATTAAAACAAGCAACAGAAGCAACAGAAGCTGTAAATGAGTAAAATAAACTTCTTCAACATGATTCATTAACCTGCTTAACATCTCCAGAGGTTCTTTAATAATTTAGGTAGAAAGGGTTCAGCTGACGATATCGGTTGGGAACCACTGTAGTAGACTATAATGTACTGTTTCCTTTTTTGCAGCCAGGGACTCCTTTAACTGCAAAATAAATTTTACAGAGTACACACTGGGATCAGTAATATTTTTAATATCCTTGGGTTATAATTTCTGCCACTATAATATAGTAAAGAAAACAAATGGTGGACCACCTGGATATGCTTTACGGACCACCTTTCACCACACAAACCGACATGGGCGGTATTATTTACTCTCCGTAATATTGTACTTTTAATGCAACAACAAAGAAACTAATTGGGTGGCATGTCAAAAAAAATAAATAAATAACCGAACATATGGTTAATGTTCTCTTGCCATCATTAGACTATCATTTCTTTTGTAATCTCTCCCTCTCTTTTCCTCTTACACTTTCTCTAATATGTACTGTCATGAATGGCTTCCGCAGAACAGGTCACTGATCCGTCATGGTCAGCATCCCACTGTTTGGATTGACACGTACCTGGAGAAAAATGCAGTAACAACAACAGGAGAGCATAAGTGTGTAATGTCTGATGTTTTTCTAATGGCACTCCATATGTTTACCATCTTTCAGTCCGCAAACACAAAACAATTAATTAGCTAACCGATCTAATACACTTCCATTAGTGAGGAGGAGAAAGAGAGAAGGAGGAAAACAAGGAGATTGCGACACAGAGACAGAAGTTTCTTTTTTTTTTTTGGTCTTGTTACTGATACTGTGTTATGTCATTTTGAGATCTGATGCCAGATTTGATAAATAGGAGAAAATTAAATTGTAAAACAGGCATAAAACATGAGATATCTGATGAAGCATGTTGAACAACTAACCTCACCTTACACTGGAATTATAAGTATTCAGATTTAACCTCGTCACTTACACCAGGGAAAAGAAATACGTATTTATATAAAAACAGCATTATAATAAAAATAAATTTTCAAAATAATGACAACTACAAGGGGCGGTGTGATGTTACAGTGCCGCCTCAGAGCTCCAGTTCAAGTTTTGCATGCTCTTTCTCCAGATTTTCCAGTTTCCCAAAAACACATCAGCAGGTTAAACTGGCGACTTTCAATTGTGCCTAGGTGTGAATGATTGTGTGAGTGTATGTACTGGTTCCCTGGTTGGAGTATTTTTTCAATACATGGCTAAGTTATTAATCACCACTAAAGATCATTGTGTTATAAGCTTAAAATCTCTTGTCTGAAGTTAATAGTTTAAATAAAATAGTGGCAGAGCCTTGAATTTAAAATGAACCTCACTTTTTCCCCAAAGGAGGTTGTCAACAATCTTTTCCCATTTGCATTAACACATGGATTAATATTGCTCCTCAGAACAGATACAGATGAACAGCGACTTCACCAGCAGGTTAACTGAGTACTTCAACCCTTCTTCAGTCACGGTATGCCACATTACCACAGGTAGATATGATTTACTATTATAAGAAAGATAATACCGATCCGTGTGCCATTAGATTGTTATTTGATACCTTATTCAATCATTTACCAACACGTAATCACTGCTATCAGTATAAGATTAATCTCACACTCTTACACTCCATTTTTCCAGCAATTATCTTTAACAGAGATAGGAGGCCACTCAATTAGTGGGCTCAAGATGAAAACAAATGGAGCTGAGAAGTAGTAAGTGTGTGTGTGTGTGTGTGTGTGTGTGTGTGTAAACCAAATGGAAAAGGCTGTTCCTAACTGTAGGATTACAGCACCTCTCAGGACTCTGACTTGCATTTTAAATAACCCAGTTCCTTTCTTTACCTTCGCTCATTCTTTCCATCTCCCACTCACTATTTTTCCCCATAAATGCAAGACCACCCCATCTAATAACCTTCTTCCCTGTCTCATTTCTCCTCCTCCTCTCACTCTCTCTCCCCCACTGCCTCGGGGAGTCTGATTACAGTTTTAATACTGTCTGCTGAAACGCTAATACAATAGATGCTCGTCTTAGATTTCCCCAGCGAGAGTCCCCCTTCCTCTCGTAATATTCTCCAGGAAGAGCTGTGCGGCGGAGCGGGGTTTTCAGTGCCGAGCGCTATTTTTCAGCACACCTACTCGAGGTCGTTAGGAAACGAGCAGGGGGGAGGTGGATGATGATGGTGCTCCGGTAGGAGGGGAGTTCCTGGACTTAAGTGACTTTATGGAAACTGAGTAGCGTAAGAGAAAGACAAAGAGATCCTGCGTGCCAATACAGAGCTGCCTGATTGGATTAGACCTAGTTAGAGGGCAAGCCTATGGGAGAGAGGGCGATATATGATACACCCCAATCACTTGAGAAAGAGGAGGGGAAAAACACACTATCTTAATATGAGAGAGACAGACAGATACAGAGAAAAGTGAACAGAAGCTGGAATGAATTTAAAGGGTTGGTGTCAATAAAGCTGAACTGGATACTGTTAAATGACAGCCATGTTTAACATGAATGATGTATCTTCCTGAAAAATGTTTTACAGAATATGACTGACACTGAAACATGGGTTTCTTGATCAAAAAAGTAGCATGTGCCATCTCTTTCCTAATTCTTGGTTACACCTCTCTTAATCCCAGCAGCAATCCTGTCAGTTAATGACACCATCAGTGTCCACTCTTCCAATTACTGCGGGTTTATAGTTTTGCCGTTTCACCTGCCATTCTCAAATTACACCATAGCACTGCTGAATTCTCAAATCTGATTGGTCAGAAAGTGTTGATTCATTTTCTGTAACAGTGTGGACAGGTTTATGTCAGTGCTTAGTAACAGCTAAGATTTCTGTTACATTCGGAGAAAGTCTTCAGGACATAGGGATTCCTTAGTAACATAACAAGCTAACATTCAAGCTAATTTCAAGAGAAAGAACATAAAGAGTCTGCTGAAGGAACGAATGGTTTTAGATACTACAGAGTAAGTGATATAGCAATTATGAATGGATAAAAAAGTATGTGCCATTATTAATTAGTATAGTGTAAGAGGAATAAAACACTTTAGCTTTTGCTGTTGTATAATTCACTGTCATTCGTTAAGTGTTTTATTCGTTTATTCTTGACTTCCTGTCAAGGAGTCCCCATGTTCCATGACCATCCTTTTAGCCCTATGCACTTTAAACACACACATTATATATACACATACATATATATATATATATATATATATATATATATATATATATATATATATATGGACAGAGAAAGAGAAACATAAGGAGACAAAAGGAGACAAATAAGAAAGAAAAATCATTAGATAGATAGATAGATAGATAGATAGATAGTCTGCTTTAATTCAGACTATCATAAGAAACAATATATATAGAGAGAAACAGACAGAGAAAGAAAAACTTAAAGAAACAAAGAAAAATAATTAGACAGACAGACAGACAGATGAATAAATGAAGGGAGAAAAGACGTAGCAGCTGGCTGTGTGGGAGGGTAGAGGAGCACATTTGCGAAACAGTGTTAAGAACAAGAGCAGTTCCATGAACAACAAACTATCTTCCTGGTATCTAAGCCTCTGCTTAGAAAACTTTTTATCAACCGAGAGCGCAGTCTTTACTTTAAACCGCTGCTGCTTCCTCTTTTCCGCTCTGCATTAAACTCACGGTTAATGAAGCGTTAGAAGCTGCAGCAGGTGGGAATATTTGCTCACGGTCCTCGAGGCTGTGTCTGTTTCACTCTCTCACTCAGATGTGAGTCACACGCTTGTGTCTGAGAAGACGGAGGTAGTATTTAGGAGGTCAAACCTCTCACCTCACCCTCTCTCTCTCAATTCAACTCTATTACAACGTCTGCTTCACCACCATTCGGCACTTATCCCTCTGTGTCTCTGCGCCGCACCTCGTTCTGTCAGTTGCTCATTTGAAAAGCTTCTTGACTACCTCTTCTGATTAACAACACACGCTGATTATCCTTTAATTCTCTCTCTCTCTCTACCTCTCTCTGTGTCCACTCAAAGCTCATTCTATATTCACAATCACTTTACTTACTGCAGTGCCAAAGAAATATGAATGTGCAGATGTAAAATGCATTGCTATTAATAATCAGGGCTCGTACAGGCACTTCAAAATAAAACTCCAGGACTTTCAAGGACTTTTCAAGTGCTAATATATTGCTGAAAAGGACTACACAAGAGATGTCATTCACCAAACCACGTCGGAGAAATTAAATGCACATTTACTGGGCTTCCTGTGGAGTTTTGAGACAAAAAAATTAATATAAAAGCACTTCAACTGTCCAGTTTTGGTGAACTTGTGCACACTGTAGTGTCAGATTCCTGTTGACAAGAATGGAACCTGATGGGATCTTCTGCTGCTGTAGCGCATCCGCCTCAAGGTTCAACATGATGTGCGTTCTGAGCTGCTTTTCAGCTCACCACAGTTGTAAAGAGTAGCTATTTGAGTTACCGTAGCCTTCCTATCAGCTCAAACCAGTCTGCCCATTCTCCTCTGACCTTGTTCATCAACGAGCCGTTTCCCCCGGAACATCTGACGCTTGCCAAATGTTTTTGTTTTAAAGTGTCTTATAGTGATTATTTTGCATCAGTAATATTTTGGACTGTCAACATTTTTAATTACAAAGCATTTATTGATATATACTATTGATATGGAATCATGCTGCATTTAAGAGTTGATTCCTGATGTGCTGTTTAAACTTTTCACTGTATTGATTTTTCAGTTATAAATTACGCAGCCTGTGTGCAATGGCCTTTATTCACATGAATTTGTGTTCTTAGGTGTTCTAGGTCTTGATACACTCATTCGATACTGTAATAGCTGTATATCATTTTTGTCCTCTCTTAATAGTCGAGGATGTGCGTGCATATGTGTGTGTGTGTGTGTGTGTGTGTGTGTGTGTGGGCAGATGGGGCGGGCTTTGCTGAGAGCCGAGTTGCTTCTTCATGGGCAACCGTTCACGTCTGCGCCCTACACCATGTGACAACTGTCAGTGTTCCCAACTGCCACTGCTTGGAGCTGCAGACGCTCTCACACACACACACACACACACACACACACACACATATACACACACAAAACACCTTTACTTCAAAGAACAATTTCCTTCCTTGCACATCTCTCTCTTTCTCCCTCCTCCCACTCCCCCCGTTCTTCTCCACAGCACTAATTAGCCAAAAGACGGATAACATCACTCGGTAATGCACGAGAAAAAAAAAAAAACTGTGGAACTTTCTGGAGAGCTGCCGTTTAATGAGAACCTGCAACATATCAACACACTTCTCATGAGCTCAATACAGGCTTTCGTTTACACTCACACACTGTATCATATCGACTCATTTTAATTTGGATGTACAAAATTCTTGCCTACTTTTAATGAAGCAAAAAAAAGAGCCAGATATTTAAAATGGCTGAAATTATTACTGTTGTGGTGATAATGTTTTGTACAAAATATTATCCAGCTCAAATACAAATACCCAAACACACACAGTGATTAAAAACTCTGTAGTATTAACGACCACGGGGACTTGTTACACTAATATGATCTGAAATTCTTTATTAAAACCATCACATTAGTTGCGTTCCCAGGAAAACCGAAGCCTGAGCAGTTATAAGTGATACATCTTTAAAAATATGAAATTAGTGAAAGTGCACACAGAAAAACATCACTGAGAGCAGATAACTGTAAAACCACCGTGGCTAGCCATGAGATGTAGTTTTTTTTCCATAAAATACAGAAGATTCAGCTGCATTTTTAAAAAAAAAAAAAAAAAAAAAAAAAAAAAGGTAGCTAGACTTGTCATAAAAACTGCATACTACATAGTTTGTCAAACTAGTGTAAAGAATATGGATGTAATTGGTTATAAATACATTAACGCCTGGCCAATATGGCTATATTATAATGATACTGTGATATATCATTTATCACAATACACTTTTAAGACATCGCAGATATGTTTTTTTTTTTTAAATATATTTTTTTAAGTAATTACAAACTGACTGGAGGAAGCAAGTATATTCATTTTCTACTTGAATGTTTTTCTCCATTTTTTTTTAAATACAAATTTTATTTTTAAATATTAAAAAAATATATCTAATAAGTATCAGACAGGTTTATTTAATTTTTTAAATAATTAAGACATTTTTTTATTTTTATTTAGTATTGCTGTCAATTTGTGAGCAAAAATATATATTGTGATACATAAAAATATATATTGTGATACATTCATGTATTGCAGAAATGAATCATGCTGTGATATTTTTGTCTTATATCACAGCACGGTTGAATGCTCGAATCTGATTGGTCAAAAGGTGTGCATTATTTTCCTATTAACAGCACAGATAGAACATGAATTATAGGTTAATATCGATGTGTCAGTTCTAATACGTTATTGTTTCTGTAGTAACAACTCATACACAGGGACTTGTACGGCGGATGCTCCACATAATGTAAGACTAATAATAAATGGATTTAAAAACCGCTTGTTGTTGAACAAAGTCATTCTTATAATCGTTGATGTGCTGAGGTTTTTTGTTAGGAAATGTTTACTTAACATTTATAGAAGGAGTCTCGGTTGTAAGAGCTCTCAATCTCAGTTATGCTTTGCATTTTCTCTGTTTTCTCAGGAAAATGACAGGCTGCGCTTCTTGTGTGTGTTTATCTGTTTGTGTGTGTGTGTGTGTGTGTGTGTGGGAGAGATAGAGAGAGAGAGTTTGCTGAAGAATGGCTGTTTATCGCAGCTATAACGTAAGTGAGAACAGAACGTTCCACAACATTTAATCTAACTATAAAGCATTAAAATGTGCGCTTTGTCGTTCATTAATAAATTAAACATTGCAATCATTGGCAAATCCTGTGGTATAAGCGGAATAACACACTCCAGACCGTGCTGTTATAGGAAAATAATAATTTGTCGTACTGCATCAGGTGTCATCTTTGTAGTGTGTTTTCACTAGAACATGAGGTGATCATCACTCACTCTTTCTTTGTTGCCATTATTTCTTCAATATCAGTTGAGTGTGTTGGGGTAAAAGCATGGCTGCCAAGGAGGAGATCATGTGTGGTGCTTCAGAACTGTAATAATAGCCCTTTACACCATTTTACACCATCACACCAGGCATTAGTTTCAAATGCAGGGTTTAAAGCTCACCTATAGACATGAGCTCCCCATAAAGCACACTTCACTGTTACTAGAAGCTTTCACTCTTTTTTCCTGTTCCCACATTATTTCTCATGCAAATAAATTACAGGCTTTGTCAGGCCATTTTTATTCATGTTCAGCTGTAGCATTCCTAACAGCACAGCAGCGAGTGTGAAATCAGCACCATGGACACCAGTTCTTACAGCACGTACACAATGAGGGAAGAATTCAGAGTCGGCCACTTTTGTTCAAAAGATGTGTCAATATTTACGCTGGGATATTCATATTCTTTGGGCAACAGAGGAAAGCGTACACACTCATTTACATACCGGAAGCAAAGGCTAAGCGAGTAAAACAGCTATCTCAGAGTTCAAAGTTGGAGTAGAAGAACTTTAGTGTCCTGCACAGATCCCTGACCGCAACCCCACTAAACCACCTTTGGGATGAACTGGAACACCGACTGCACCCCAGGCCTCCTCACCAAACATCACTAATGCTCGTGTGGCCAAACGAGCACAAATCCCCAGAGCCACACTCCAAAATCTAGTGGAAAGCCTTTCTAGAAGAGTTGAAGATATTATAACAGCAAATTGGGACAAAATCTGGAATGAGATGCGCAAAAAACACATATCAGTGTCATGGCCATACAGTGTGACTTCATCTGGACTTCTCACAACTCTGCCCAGCAGCACTTACACCTCTTAAGGAAGTTTAGAAAAGCGAAATATCCATGTCACACTCTCAAACTTCTACAGAAAGCGCCCTGAGATGCAGCGTTACAGTCTGCCATGTCAACTGCACAGCGAGCAACCTTAAGGCCTTTCGGTGGGTTTTAAAGCCTCTGAGAACATCACTGGTGCTGAGCTCACAGACATCAAAAGCAGTGGAGAGAGGAGAGGTCTGAAGAGGGCACAGAGGATCAGAAAGGATAACACTCACCCCAGCCATGGACTCTTTGCCATCTACCATCTGGCAGACATTAAAAGGAGCAAAAAAATGCACTGCCGAACAAACAGACTAGCAAACTGTTTCCTCTCCTAAGCTTTGAGCCTGCTTAACGCTGCTCTTCTTCACACAAGGGCTCATGCAATGTAACAGCTCATAAAGCAGTTATTAGTTCACCTCATATTGTAGATATGCAACACTAAAGGCTATAATTAAACTTGACTAAAAATGATTTACCTTTATCACCACCTCTATTCTGTTTAGGTTTCAGATTATTGGTTGTATGTTTGCTGTGTTTACTGTTAACTTTTCTAAGTGCCACATTTATGTATTTAGTCCTGCCCTGAAATTCCATACACTTTGAGAGTATTTGTAGCCCAAAACTTGAATTTCATCAACTGGTACTGTCTTAAGTTCTAGGTCTAGACTTAAGTTCTAGGTCAGAATGATAACTGAGACACACTTCTATTTTCAGAAAACTTCAAATAGTGCAGAAGTCCATACATACGTACTCCTTTAGGTCTGAATATCAAAATGCAAAATGTTCGTACTACCTCCTCAACATGCACGCTTACCTCAACTTGGAATACTCAGAATTTATTTCTGTGGTTGAAGTGAAGAAAAGTTATTGTTTTATGGCAAGGTCTTCAAAAAAAACAAAAAAAAAAAAACAAAATCAAAACCTTTTGGTCTTTCAACCTGAATAAAAGATTGTTAGGAAGTTTGAGTTTTGCACTTTATGTCAAACACCACGCAAAAAAAAAAAAAAAAAAAAAAAAGAACTAAAGTCTGAAAAGCGAAATCAGTGCCGCTTTTTTCAGCTGTTTTTCAAAATTAAACAAGTTCTTTCCTAAAACTGCTTATCAAAAGTTGTGTCTCGTGCCACATTATACACGTGCATGTCTACAACATGACTACATTTTACATTTATTCATTAGAACAGATCCAAGAAATTCTCACTGGTGTCATGAAAGTTTATTTTCCTTTCCATCACCCGTCTCCTCTTTTACACCCATCCACACCGTCATTATAAAAATAATGCAGTGTGAACCTTGGAGTCTTCACACCCACAGATAATGGTGTGGCAAAACCCTACCATGGATATTTAAAGACCTATAAAAAAAAAATTCTCTCTCGCTGTGTCTCATGGGACTCCCAGAAACTAGTTCATGAATGCAAAAAAAGAACCTCCTCCTCTACAAAATGCCTATCTCCTTCTCTCCTATCTCTGGTTCCCGCTCTCTGTTGCCACGGCAACGGCCCAGCGGACGGTGGTGCCAGCCTGTGGGATGTGGGCAGCGGCTGCCGTCCTATAGTTAACGCCGGAGAGAGCCGAAAATAACCTCCGACGAGAAACACGCACGGATGTGCAAACACGCAGCAGAGACGGTTCCTGAAGCCTCCGGGTGTGACTGGATAAATCCGACGCGTGAGATTTGGTTTAGAAAGTGCTGTGTTTTTCACGCTAAGAGGAAGCGAATGTATAATTCAGAGTGTTTGTGTTTGTGTTTGCTTGGCTGTTTAATCTTCAATCTAACAATCCCAGGGTGTCACTTCACACGCAAAGGATGCTTAGAGAAAGATGGGGAGGGGAAGAGATCCTCTGTAATCTGCTGGAAGTCTGCATGCTAGGGAGAGTGTTTGTCCTGGCACCACACACACACACACACACAGAGAGACAGCTATATATACATATATATATATATATATATATATATATATATATATATATATATATATATATATATATATATACATACCTACTCACTATAAATCATCTTAAAATGATTAAATGAAAAGCAATATTTGACTTTTATATTTAACTTTTTTAATTGTTTATTATTCAGTAACTAAATTATAAATAATGCAACATGAATAAGCTAATACTATGAGAGTGAGAAATTGAAACGTAAAACCATCCATGATAAATTGTGTCTCAATATGATTAGTGGATATTGTGATACCTCTTGTTTCTTTTTTTTGTTTGTTTTTTTACAACCTGACTAGCAGCTGCTATGTTAAATTTTTAACCTCAATCCTTTTGTAAAATTTTACTTTTTTATTTAATCATTTTTAAAAATTGATTTATTATTTGTATTTATATCTTTTTATAACTTTTTTTTTTAATCAAAGTGTTCTCCCTATCATGAGATCCCACAGCCATCGGTGGCCGGGAGTCCAAGAGAGCAAAATTGGCCGTGCTCTCTGGGTGGGAGGGATGGCATACTTTCAACCTCCTGTCAAACACTAGCCACTAGCCAATCGTGGGCATCGTGCATGCACAAGGGGGTGAATAGCACTTTCCTCTGAGCGTGTTATGCCGCCCAGGGACACAGAATGAGCAGCAATTCGAAAATGATGCAGTTTAATATTAAATAATATAGTAAATTGTCAAACCTTTCATTTTTTTTTACAATGCTACTGCATTGCTGGCATTGGGGTGGACTGGAATCCTGTCCGAGGTGTATGCCCGCCTCGTGCCCAGTATTCCCGGGATAAGCTCCAGATTCACTGTGACACTGTGACTAGGCTACTGAAAGTGAGCGTATTGCTGGCAGTTTGTGATCAATATCGTGATACGTATCATGTATCGTTGACATGGCGTTGTGAATAGTGCTATGATCATTTTTGTCATATTACCCCACCCTTAATCCACGGCTCCTGTATGGACAGATGGACAGATGGATGGTCTGTCAATACACACAAGATCTTTCTCCCTTGTCTGTATATAATAGAGAGAGAGTATCGGTGTATAATAAACTCTCCCTGCTCTGGAGTGAAGGTGACTCGTTTTGATCTCGCGGTTGAGTCAGACTCTCCTGCACCACTTTCTCTTCACCTTCACATCCCTACCCCAGACATGAGACCATGGCAACACACTATGGCCTCGACCACTCAGGTGTAAGTGTGTGCACTGTATCTGATTTGTCCTCTACATTCATGAGGGAGTCGCTGCCATGCTGAGTTGCTGGTATGAAGGACACATTTAAACAGCACGAAGCAACTCAACAGCTACTTTATCAAAACACGGACACCTTCTCTGGCACAAATTAGGGCTCTATGATAATGCTGTATAATTTGTTCATCAAATCAGCTCCAAAATTCAAATGGGAGTCCGTCTACACTGAGCATTCCTAACTCAATGATTAGCATTAACATTACATTTTAGGGAAACATCATGGTACCTGTGCTGGAATATACATAAATGCTTGACCATAAATCTGATGTGAACAGTCAGTAACTACCGACTTACTATGTGCTTATAATCATATGATATACCAAGTTGAACACACTTTAAAATACTGCCACTATACCCTACACTATATTTGGGAGAAGGCTGCCTAGGTAGGGAACATTTCTGGTGTTTGTGCATCAATAACTTCTGATTTAAAAAGACTAAATATATAAAATAAGTTTCTGCAGGGATATAACACAAGGCATTAAAAAATCCCCAGTTAGGAGTTGGACCATCACTAGCCTGGACGCCAGGGACTACCAGATTATGTACCTGGACTGTTATTTATTTATTTATTTATTTGTTTGTTTGTTTTAGTAATTTCCAGGTAGACAAGCAGGTTCAGTAGGCTAATAATCTTGGTGGGCCTCAGTGTTTTCTTCTCACATATATAATGGTATATAATATGTTAAATCAATACAGTCAATTAATTTGTCATCGATTTCAGTAACGTCTATGATGGTGTTCAGAGCATGAAAAATTAAGTCTATGATTTAAGAATCATTTGGCATAGAAACATACTTTGCATCTTGTGTTTTAATGACTGCAAATCCACTCGCAGCTTCGCAGTTCAGCAGTAAATAAAGACGTGGGTTTTTTTTTTGGATTATAAACCAGCACTCCACACAAGTTTTGTTCTCTTGTTTTATTTATTTGCTGGTCAAGGCAACGTGTACTGTATAAACAATAGTCCCCCAGCTTGCAAACAAAACATAAAACTTTTGACCAATAATGTTTTGCTTTTCAGCCCAAACACTTACTAAAAGATTAGTCTGGGCTGAAAAATATATATATAAAAAAAACCACCATGTATCTATTTGAAATGTGGGCAGTTTATTGACTATTAAACTTTGGTATCAAAAATGGACAAAAATAAGACAAACGAATCTAATTATTTTATGATTTGTCCACCCACACAAGTATTCTGTGTGTATAATATTTAAATATTAGTCTTGCATAGACAATCAGTACACAGTTTTGAGCAAACATTGTTAACTCTGATACGGTGCCTTGCAAAATTATTCAACCCCTTTAAAAGTCATCAGATTCATCTACGATTGTTCCAGCCAGTATTTTATTGCAAACCCATATGCTCTTAAAGTAAATTCATTATTTGTCAGCAGCTCTTTAAAAAAAAAATGAAAAATGCTGCTTGCATAAGTATTCAACCCCTTCAGACTAGTACTTGGTAGAACCAAATTTTGCGCTGCAATAACAGCTTTAAGACTGTTGGGGTAAATTCCTACCAGCTTTGCACATTGTTTAGAAGTAATTTTCAACCATTCTTCCTGGCAAATTCGCTCCAGGTTCTTCAGGATGGTTGGATGTTGTTTGCTGACTCTATTTTTCAAACAGTGCCACGGATTCTCAATGGGTTTCAAATCTGAACTGTAGAACATTCACCATTCTCACACTGCTTTGGCCTTGTGTTTAGGACCACTGTCTTGCTGAATGCTGAAGTTTCTGCCAGGTTCTCTTGTAATATCTACCTCTATTTTGCTCCATCCATTCTCCCTTCTATTTTGAAAAGAAGCCAAGTTTCTGAGGAGGAAAAGCATCCATAGAGCATGATACTACCACCACCATATTTCACTGTAGGGATGGTGTAAAGTGAGATATGGCCTGTGTTAGGTTTGTGCCACCCATAGCCCTTTGAAACTATGAAACAAATATCTTTCTAGCCACCATAGCATACAGTCCATGATTATGCATAGCTCTTGACATGGTTGCGTGGTGCACCTTCACTCCGCTCTCAGTCACTGTACTCTGTAACACTCCTTCAGAGTGACTGTTGGCCTCACTGTGGCTTTCCTTCACCAGTCTCTGTCTTGTTTTTGCGCTGAGTTTTGAGGGATGGCCTTGTCTAGGTAGTGCCTGGGTGGTGTGATGATATGATAGATATAACTGTACCCCTTATTCCTAAGTTATGAATTTATATTACCTTATGTTTAATTTCCTTCGAATGCTCCTCAGTCTACATTTTCACTCCTTTCCTTCAGACTGACAGTCTCTTTGATGACAGTTCAGCTGAGGTGGTTTTTGTTCAGAATATGGCTGCTGTTTTAATAATTCACAGAAGAAGGGCAATTATAAGTCAATCATGTCCTCATTAAGACAATACCTTTCATCTGGACCTTCCAGAACCTCAGTGGGGGGATGAATACTTATGCAAGTAACCTTTTTCAGCTTTTCTTTGAAATACTTGCCGACCAATGATTCATTCTGACTTTGAAAATTCAGTGTAAGAGAACACAAGGTTGCAGTAAAAAAATACTGACAGGAAGAATGTTTGTATTTATCATTTGTTAATCAGACAAATCTGCTAAATTCCAGGGGGGCTGAATAATGTGCAAGCCACTGTAAAAGGTTTTGTAGTTATTGTGATTATGATTCGAAACTTACTATCAGTGCCACCCTACTCCTAACCTGTAATGTTATGCTATAGCTATGATAGTAACTTAAATGAGCTTTGATATTGGGCATGTGTACAGCCTTTTGTGTGTCTGTGTGTGTGCTGATGTTTAATAAGAATTCCATCGTCCGTGTTGCTTGTACACTGTCGTGTTTTTTGGTTTAGAAATTGATTTTTGATTGAGCAGGGGTGGTGCGGCTTTAAATCTAATTTCAAATGTGTTGAGCTGATATAGATATAGAATGTGTGCGTGTGTGTGTGTGTGTGTGTATGTTCAAGGAGGATGTCATCAGCTCCTCCCAGCTAAAGTGTAATTACTTTCTTCATTCTAGTGAAAGACTAAGGTGCTGCTTGGGCTCTGTGTAGTATTTCCCTTTCAGAGAGCTGGAGAAGGGGATAAAAAGATGTGTTTACTTATTGTTTACCAGGATCAACAGTGAAAAATCACATTTCAGAAATTGGACTAAGATATTCACAAAGACATCCTCAAAGAGTGGAATAAAATAAGTGAGAGAAAAAAGTGCCTAATTATGACAAATCCAGAAATATTTTAGTTTTTTTGTGATATTATTAATAATAAATGTCATTATTTATTCAACACTGGATTTTATTATAATGTCAATATTTTTAACAAGCCTAAGAACTCCCTTAGCCTGATAAAATCACAGGAACATCTGTAACTTGTGATAAACCTTGCTGTATGGGTAAGCACACCTATGCAAACATTTGCACCCGGTAATACAGTACAGAAAGAAAGAAAGAAAGAAAGAAAGAAAGAAAGAAAGAAAGAAAAAATTTGGTTGGAAATGTGGACGGAAACCCATCACACATACAGTAATACGAGAATTAACTTATCCAACGTAGTGTAATCAAAAACACTCTCTGCTCCATCTACTGAGCTAATTACCAGACCCTTCCCGAGTCTGCGTGAGTGTGTTAGAGCAGGAGATCACTACAATCTACAGAGTAGGGTTACTCCAGGACACACGTTCGAGAACCTTTAGGTTCTACCCAGGCTTTCTGAACTCTCGCCTCATCTATTCTAACACAAACAGAAACACTAATCTGAGGGTTGGTGGAAAAGACAGACATCCAGCACCAGCTCTTAATTACGACCCTGCTCTGACTGCACCGCCACACGCTGTTGACCTGAGATAATGAGAGCTAATTGCAGAAAGCGGGAGGACAAACACGCACAGGTCCGCCAGGAGCCCAGACAAGCCGGAGGAAAAAAAAGAGTCATGAATATTTAACGTGAGATTACTGTACAGTCATTGACCTCGTAGGGTGACGACGTAAGCGTCGGAGAGATATAGTGAGGATAGTTTCACTAAAAACTAAAGTGTGTGTGTGTTGCTGATTACACTGCTTGTGTTCTTCTGTTACCCAAAATCTTCTCTCCTTCCATAGAAATTCCTCCCAAAAAACTCAACCCCAATAGTATAAATGATGATAATTACATTCCTAAAATACCACTGTTATTAGCAGTGTGAATGATTAATTAGTGTGTGTAACTGAAGCCCAAACAATCCTACACTAATAGAATTACCTTTTTTTTTTTTATTATAAGCGTGAACAGGACAATAATTGAGTTATTTATGGTTCTGTTTTGTTCTGTGGCTAATCACTCTGTTTGTTTCTGCATCACTGGACACGGATTGTGATCCACAAAAGGTGTGTGTGTGTGTGTGTGTGTGTGTGTGTGCGCGCTGTGGGCAAAATGCATGAAATTCACATTTACACACCTTCTATAACAACCACAAGTCCCCAATGTGGTTTAGGATGCAGTATGCCTTATAAAAAAACAAAACCTCACAGTGTTATAAAACAGGTCAATACGAGGTATGTGAGATATGAAGTGAAAATATAAGGGTTGTATTTATAGAAAGGATTTTGAGTGACACAGACTTGCTAGCCTCATTAGGCTCACAGCTCCAGTGCAAAAGTAAAGAAGCAAATGTCAAACATTAAACATGTCTTGGCTGATCGCCTACATTTTTATATTATCCATCCACCCATTTTTCTGTACCGCTTATCCTACACAGGGTCATGGGAAGCCTGGAGCCTTTCCCAGGGGGGCTTGGGGAACAAGGCAGGGGACGCCCTGGATGGGGTGCCAATCCATCAGAGGGCACCACAGACAATTTAGAGATGCCCATCGTCCTACAATGCGTGTCTTTGGACTGGAGGAGGAAACCCCCCAAGCACAGGGAGAATGTGCAAACACCACGTGCACAGGGTGGAGGCGGGAATCAAACCTCCAACCTTTATTTTATTTTACTTAAGTATTAATAATCGCAACAAATCATTGCCAATTCATCTTTGCTATTACAATATTATTACATGCATTTACCATGCCTACTAATCTTAGAAATGTGCATGCAAATGATGCTTTATTTAAATAAATATACATACATTTGCATATCAACCAAAAATCTAGTATTTGAATTGAATTAAAATGATTACAATCTGGTAAATATTTCAGTTTGACAATACTCTCAAGACATTTCCAGACCATGTTGCTGAAATAGCTCTCTTTATTTAATCAAGAAAATACCAAAAAAACAATCAAGAAATAAAAAGTTCTCTCATTTTATTAATATACAGTTAGAGATGGTACCGATCCAATACCCAGGGAAAAAAAGATCGAGGAAAAAAAGAAGAGAATTCAGTCTGATCTTGTAACAAATGGCAAAGATTGGAATGGGACTGGAAATGTTTCTGCCAGGCGACTGAGACGGCTGCAGTTGCAAGTAAATGCTTTTAATTAAAAGACAAAGGCAAACAACTCAAAAGTTGGGAGGGAAAACAAGCAGATAACCAGGAGACCAACAAACAGACTGAACTGGGCAAAAACCACAGCTGTAAAGCAGGAAATCAGGACAAGATCATAAACCAGAGAATCGTGAACAGTAGGCAATAAACACAGAGAGATACTTCGCTTGTAGGTGTGTGTGAGTCCTTTCTATAGAGCGCACGATCAATAAACAGGTCAGTATAAACCTGACAATGACTGTGTGACTTGGGAAGTGTCATCTGTGGCGGCCATGTTTGATGGCCATGGTGTATTCTGGGAAATGGAGTTTGTCTCTGATTCTGGTTTTGACATGAATGTTTACATATAAAGAGGCAGGATTGTATATTTGTTAACTGAATTAAAAAAAAAAAAAAAGCTGCTGTTTTCTGCAAGTCATGTTTATAGTTTAAGTGAAGTACTTCTTATACCTATATATATATATATATATATATATATATATATATATATATATATATATATATATACACACTATATTACCAAAAGTATTCGGTCACCTGCCTTGACTCACATATGAACTTAAGTGCCATCCCATTCCTAACCCATAGGGTTCAATATGAGATCGGTCCACCTTTTGCAGCTATTACAGCTTCAACTCTTCTGGGAAGGCTGTCCACAAGGTTGAGGAGTGTGTTTATAGGAATTTTTGACCATTCTTCCAAAAGCGCATTGGTGAGGTCACACACTGATGTTGGTCGAGAAGGCCTGGCTCTCAGTCTCCGCTCTAATTCATCCCAAAGGTGTTCTATCGGGTTCAGGTCAGGACTCTGTGCAGGCCAGTCAAGTTCCTCCACACCAGACTCTGTCATCCATGTCTTTATGGACCTTGCTTTGTGCACTGGTGCACAGTCATGTTGGAAGAGGAAAGGGCCCGCTCCAAACTGTTCCCACAAGGTTGGGAGCATGGAATTGTCCAAAATGTTTTGGTATCCTGAAGCATTCAAAGTTCCTTTCACTGGAACTAAGGGGCCAAGCCCAACTCCTGAAAAACAACCCCACACCATAATTCCTCCTCCACCAAATTTCACACTCGGCACAATGCAGTCCGAAATGTACCGTTCTCCTGGCAACCTCCAAACCCAGACTCGTCCATCAGATTGCCAGATGGAAAAGCGTGATTCATCACTCCAGAGAACGCGTCTCCACTGCTCTAGAGTCCAGTGGCGGCGTGCTTTACACCACTGCATCCGACGCTTTGCATGGCACTTGGTGATGTGTGGCTTGGATGCAGCTGCTCGGCCATGGAAACCCATTCCACGAAGCTCTCTGCGTACTGTACTTGGGCTAATCTGAAGGTCACATGAAGGTTGGAGCTCTGTAGCAATTGACTGTGAAGAAAGTTGACGACCTCTTTGCACTATGCACTTCAGCATCCGCTGACCCCTCTCCGTCAGTTTACGTGGCCTACCACTTCGTGGCTGAGTTGCTGTTGTTCCCAAACTCTTCCATTTTGTTATGATAAAGGTGACAGTTGACTGGGGAATATTTAGGAGCGAGGAAATTTCACGACTGGATTTGTTGCACAGGTGGCATCCTATGACAGTTCCACGCTGGAATTCACTGAGCTCCTGAGAGCGGCCCATTCTTTCACAAATGTTTGTAAAAACAGTCTGCATGCCTAAGTGCTTGATTTTATACACCTGTGGCCAGGCCAAGTGATTAGGACACCTGATTCTGATCATTTGGATGGGTGACCGAATACTTTTGGTAATATAGTGCATATATATATAAATAACTGTAAAGCTTGATATGTTTTAAAGAAAAAAAATATTGGATGGGAATCGATGTTGGTGGATACTCAATGTTTCAGGATCGCTTTGTTATCAGAAAAGGAAAAATGGTATTGTACCATTTTTATTTCAAATCTAACGAGAATCCTAGCATTATCAACATTTTGAATTCCTCTGTAATATCTTTCTAAACAGGGTTATGAATGGAAATGTTAAAAATCAAGCCCGCAGGTCATGTAGAAACTGAGATTTTTGGTTCTGAAGATGTGTGTTTTCTTGCATTTCCACTCTACTAAGACTATATAAGGTTTTTAAAGAAAAGTGCTATATGTCATAATGACAGATACATTGACATGTAGAGCAGGAAACAAGCTTTTCAGGGATATACAACATGGCATTCCAATAAGCTGTGCCATGTTGTATGAGAAGACGTTACACATGATTTATTCAAATATAATCTGAAAAATGATTAAGGTGTCAAAAATCTTTGATTCGTCATTCTAGTAACTACACACACTCCAAGGAGTTTCACTCAATAACTCATAGATATTATTGAATAATAAGATCAGTGATGACTAATGATGATTAAATAATAACGAGAGGCTGCATTTCAAAATGTTAAGACATGAACGAGTTGGGGGGAAAATAGAAAGCAGAAGCCTGGGAAATCATCTGTATTGAACAAAAAGGCACACACAAGCACCCCTCTACAGCAAATCAAATTAATTAGCATCCTAATTGAAGTCCTCCTCTTTGCTCTGTTACTCTAATCCTATAGCACTGTTCATGCAGTTCACTCTGTGTGTGTGAGTGTGTCAGCTGGGAAACCCTGGCATTGTGTATTCCAGTGAGAACACTGTCATACTATAATCTCCTCTCAGTCACACAGGCTCACGGCTGACAGCGGAGATGAGAGACGCCGGCGCTTCAATGCTATCCTGTCTGCTAACCTATCCCACAGAGACAGCATTTTTGACTTAAGCCGTGATTTCACACTCAAGATCGCAGCAGATGATGGAGGTTCTAACGGAGAGTTGTATTAAAAAGATATGTTTACCTGTGTCTGTACTAGAAATTTCTTCTCTGACTGTTAGCCACTATGATGCACACAGTTAGCTTTGTAATGCAGCTCTGTTCACTGAAATCTCATTTTCTATAGATTGTCTGTGCACTTTAGTGCTTCTTCAAAATTTGTCCAAACTAGGAAACATTAAAACAGAGCTATCATCATGGCAGAGGAACAGACTCGCCCAAACGCAGCAAAAACTGCTAGAACGCCTCTTCCTGAAACTAGAAGCAGGGGTCATGTCAATATTTAGCATAAAAAAATATTGTGAAATGTTGCAGAAGAAAACCTGGACGTCCTCTTAAATCTCATCCCTTTTGACGTATATAAAGTCAACAAAGCTGGGAATTGTTTCTGTTACACATAAAATGCTTCGTATTGCGCTGTATGTTTTTCTACACTAAATAAAGTGGATTATCATTAGAACTAATAAACTAAAGCATGATTCCAAGAAATAAACAAAAAAAATGAAATATCTCCCTGAGAGAGTATTTGTGAGCTGCTGACTGTCTTCACATGCCGCTGAGTTTGCTCCTTGTGAGGAGGAACTAGCCTTCATCTCTTCCCTCATTAAAGTAAAGTAAGAGACGAGGAAGCACTACACTGAACTCAACACAGCCTCGCTTTGACCCATTTACAAACCCTTCATCACAGTATGTCTCTATTAATGCCTCTTTTTTACTGAGGGGTGTTATCCAGGGGAGTTAGGAACATCCCACTCAAGTTGCATATCATCTATTTTGAACAATCATTATGATAATAAAAGGCGCTGATTATAAAAAAAAGTAGGCATTAAAGAAGAGAAGGCTTTGATTCACTGTGAAAGATAAAAAGCGATGTTATAAAGTGGTGCGGGTAAATATCATTAACACGCTTAAAGTGAAACCCTTGGGAACTCCTTAAAAGATGACTCAAAGCTTTACTTATATTGCACTCTCTGTATTGGAGGTGAATGTCTGCTGCTGAGGATGATAGGATACATCTACAACTACATAGCAGTGGAAGTCACTTCGTTAGCCTACATGTAAGCATTGTAACATTCTGTAACCTCATATTATATATATAGCTTAGAAAATTAGGTGCGTCTAAAGTCTCAAACAGGAAAACAAGTCTGAAAATTGTGTGTATGAGTTTCCACACTTGTGGCACAAACAGTCTTTCTTTGAAATGAGAGAACATGGTCTTGCTGATAAGAAATCTACCCCTGCACAGAGGAGAAACCTTTTCACCGTCGCTCTCTTCATTCATGCCAACCTTTACAATCTTGGATACTGTACAAGGTCTTAAGGTGTGTAATCAATCAAGTCAGCGCAGGACCCAATGCTAAATCGGCAGTCTTCAGTTCACCTGATAAGACGGGAAGTTGTCTCTTTTGACATTACGCTTTCTGCTGAGCTGACAGATTGAAGGAGTGTGACTTTTACCTGCATATATACAGCACCCAAACCGCCAGGGCTGATAAGGCAGGAAAACAGACTGCAACACTAATTTTGACAGCAGACAAATGATTGAGGCAGTACTTATCAGTATACAAACTGCTCGGGACTGGTTCTGAAGCCACACATGTGGCATGAAGAAGTAGAGCTCTGACTCTACTAAAAATGAGCCATGGCATGGTTGTTAGGTTGGGGTATTTCAGAAACTGAGATTTCCATGCAAAACAATCTCTGGAGTTTACTCAGAATGGTGCAAAAAATAAAAAAAAAATCAGTTCTGTGGCTTGTTCGTTTTAAAGGTCAGCAGAGAACGAACGGCCAGACTGGTTTGAGCTGACAGGAAGGCTACGGTATTTCAAATAACCACTCTTTACAAGCGTGGTGAGCAGAAAAGCATGATCCTTGAGGCGGATGGGTTACAAGAGCAGAAGGCCACATCGGGTTCCTGCGCTGTCAGCCAAGAACAGCAATGTGAGACTACAGTGAGTATAGACTCACCAAAACTGGACAGAAGACAGAATAAATGTTGTCTGGTTAAAGAATAAATGTTGTCCAAAACTACAAAATTACCATAGCATCCTGAATTCTTCTTGATTCCTTGTGTTTCAGTAGAATGTCTAGACACTCCTAATGATGTATTGTTACCCTTTTTGTTATGTTTTCTAATGTAACAAAACGAAATGTGGTATCACCCAAACACACATTCTTTAAAATATGTGATCTGAAGGTGCATTTTTACTCGGCAGGATTTAAACATCACACCAGTCTACTGGAAAAACTTCAAATGACTTGTACCAAGGCATGTGCCAATAATAGCGTTTAACAATAATCCGCAATATCCAACACGCGTAATATTGTAACCCAGACACTTATAAAAACGGTCAATTGTGATGCATTTCATTTGGATGGAGGCTGTAGCAGTTTTACTGGAGCGTCTGTGCTCCTGAGATAAAGCCTTCCTCGTTCAGAAAGCAGCATATCGACAGCTGTATTCTACTTTTCCTTCTAAGCTTCTTTATTTTTCCTAGGTGAGCAAAAAAATGTATGAATTTCACAGTTAGGAGCCATGGGATGGCAATATGAACTTGTTTAATTTTATTTTTTCTTTTCATAACCCTCAGGACTCAAGTAGGTTCCTCAGTGGCTAAATGTTAAACGTGTATCATGATCTTAATGGAGTCTTAGCGCACAGCTAATGTATTAAACCAACAACTGAGCGCACAAACGCGTGCGCGCGTCATTCCCTAAAGCCACCGAGAGTGTGTTCTCTTCAGAACAGCAGGCGCACTGCAAAATGAACCATCTTTCTCCGACTATCTTTCTTCTCAAAGGGACGCGTCTAAGCACACAGTCATCCACAGGGGAGACACACTCTGCTTGGCAGGAGCCTGCGAGGCTCGTTGGGACATGAGGCTGTTCGACAGACCCCTGCTGTAATGTTCGGTTCCAACCACACACACAAATACACACACGCGCGCACACACATACACTGACAGACGTACGATCAGTCTGTTACAAGCTCCCATGTGTTCAGACCTTGTAGAAAACAAGTTTAAGGATTGAGAAATAGGGAAAATTGAATGTGGTTCTTTGTGTTCTCACGTTCTCACGTGTCTTCAAAATAATGTGAGAGATTCATACAAAACGCATCAAATTTTAAAGAAAATGGTGATTCCATTTGTGTCAGAAACGCACGTTTTTTACATCCCTCTCTTTCAGTTACTTCTCATTTGTGTGGTTGATTCAGCTGTCGTTGAAAGCACATGAAGTGTGAGTAACTGAGCGAAAGCAGCACAATTTGCCACACAGTCTGGCACTGCCAGTACGAGTACAGTATTTTACTGAAGATATGAGCGCCTGACAGTTTAATTAGGAAATAACATCTAATGGCTAAATATACATTAAATATACATGTTTAAGTTATGGTGACGGGGTGGTATTTTTGAGGCTGATTTTGAATTAATAAAAATATTGGGTAGACAGATCTTTTCAAAGAAAAAAGGCAGATGTCACTGAACGTCCGTCTCAGCTGCCCACTCAATACGTATCAGAACAGGGCCCTTACACTCAAGCTTGTTAAAGTGCAACTACAGAGTCATTACACACACATACACACACAACAGACCAGGAAGTGGAAGAAACGAAATTAAGCGTGTGATTGGGCCGCTGTTGAACGAGTGTGTTTGAGCAGCACTGTCTAATGGGCGCGGGGTTTTTATGGCCCACTTTTATGTGAGACAATCATCGTCAGTGTGCCGCTGCCAGATCTGCTACACTGTTACTGGCTTACGAGTGAGATTATTCTCTTTAATACCCACTCAATTAAATGCCTGCTTTGCATACCGGTGATTACTGACAGGGCCTCTGTCGTCCTGAAGTTCATAAAACCTTGGGATTTCTGGAAATGAAATAGACCGACATTTACATCAAGACTAATACACATCAGAAACGTGTGCATTCTCGGGTTTCTATAAGGATGACCCAATAATCATCTACACATTAATACTGAACACTCGGATACTAACTCACCTGATAGCGGCAACAGCCATATTCTTTAGCCTCTCTTTTTCTTTTAAAGCTGTCTAAAACTAGTTATAATTTAATAATATAATATGAAGCATTCCCCTTATCATTAATAAATTGCTAACTCAAATTTAATTTCTAACTGGGAGCCTAGGGAGCAAAATTGGCTGTGCTTTCTGGCTGAGAGGGGCCTATTCTTGCACCCCTGTCAATCACAGCGACACAAGCCAATCACTGGCATCTGTGAGCTCATGTATGCGAAAGAGGGCGGACAGCATTTTCCTCTGAAGTTGTTACACTGCCCTGTGTCAGATGTTAGCCTTCACTCTCCCCAGTTGCTAGCTGTTATATGATAGTGAAGAGCTGGATGGTTGGTTAGGATGGTGGATTGGCAGATTGGGGAGAAAATGTGGGAGAAACAATTAACAATATGGCTTCCACCGTCAGCATTAGGCATCTTGTAAAATTGGACTTGATTCAGCAAATCCTATTGTTTTTCACAAGATGAACTAGAAGTACAGCAGCAGAAAAAAAAAAAGAAAGAAATTTAGGCAGTTGTTAAAACACTGTATCTACCAATGAGAGTTTTGCAAGTCTGTGCACAAGATACTAATTTGAACTGATGAAGTTGTAATATGTATGCAGGATGATCAAGCTTTTAATTCACTATTTTAAGGTGTTAGAAAAGTGTTTGACGTGCAAAGTGTGCCTGTGTGTGTGTGTGTGTGTGTGTGTGTGCACAGAAGTAGCAGGATGGCACGGACTGGTCAAAAAGTGCTATGTCAAACTCCCATGAGTGTGTGTGTGTGTGTGTGTGTGTGTGTGTGTGTGTGAGAGAGAGAGAAAGAGCGAGAGAGAGCGAGAGACAGACAGATGATGTAGTGCAGCGTCTCTGTCAGAAAGTGTCACATGCTCAAGTTGGAAACAGCTTGTACTCTTCAGATCTTTATCGCCATCCTTCTGGAGAGCCGATTCTATAGAGAGACCTTCTGCTCCAACACGCACTCTCGTGAGGCTAGAAAACAAGCAAACACAGCGCACACCATGCAAACAGACGCATGTTCCATACGCCAAGATAATACCTGATCACAGCACCGTATGTGGAGGCACACACACACACATACACAATCTCCAAGGCAAGGTCAAGCAGTAATTATTCAGCTAATGATATGTTTTAATTATTTAATAACTCTGAACTTCACCATGAGGAAGCAACTATTCAGTGACCTCATCTGTCACGTCCTTCCACACACACACACCTCACCCCTCGCGTCTTCTCAACCAAACACTGCTCTTAATACATTGCAAAATCAACAGAATATGTTGTTAGCTACATATTAAATAATTCTATCATAAACGTTAGTCTAGAGCAGTACATTTGCGTTGCGTTGATGAAAAATTCAGTTTCGAAACCCCCCTTAGCTTCTTTACTGTACTGTTTACATTAAATGGCCACAAAGCAGTTCTAACACTTCGAAAAAGCTAGTACTTTCATAAAAAGTTTTTAAAAAAAGCACTGAGTGACATCACACACAATATTTTAAAACATGGCGAAGTAAAAATCAGAGAAAACTGTATTATCATACTGTCCTGATTTTCTTCAACCTTCTTAACAGATCTGTTGAAAAATTCCTAACTGTTTTTCGAACAAAATAAATCTAATCTTTGTCACTGCAGTGTTTTACTTACTCTCCAAAAACCTTGTAATCACAAACGGCAATGAAAAGCGGTACACTGTGTTGGATCATTATCACAGTTTTAGTATACTTTCTATATATTACATTTGTATTCACTTTATTTCCATTTCATCACATGCTGATGTTTAAGTCAGTTTCAACCACCTATTGGCTCAATGCAATACTGCTGACTCTTTTGATAGTCACACGTGCATGCCGGACACAAACTACACACAATCTCCAAAGAGTGTGAACTCTCGTCCATAAAGCTTGGCTTTTTCTCTAGCAAAAATTGACATTTCGTATCTGCTATAAGGTGTGGTATGAAGAGAGAGGAGGAGGAGAGAGAGAGAGAGAGAGAGAGAGAGAGAGGGAGAGAGAGAGAGGGAGAGGAGAGAGCAGAGAGCTTGTGCAATCAGTGATAACTCAGCACCGTGCTTCCTCTAAGGGTTTCCACTGCTTCATAGTAGATCCTGCAGGAGTCTGGATTGGGAAGGGGGGGAGATAAAGAGAGATTTCCACACTCCTTGTTCTAAGTCGCAGAGATATACTTTCTCTCTCTGTCTCCCTAGAGGTACAGGAGGATAGACGGAGCCCTAAGCTCTGTGTGTATCTGTTTGTTCTAGTGTGACGTTCATCCCTCATGTCTCCACCTCTCTGTCCCACAACTGCTACTCCTTTACTCCATCGTTCTCTTGTCCAGGCATACTGTTTCCCAAAGTAGCCACTCAAATGACAAGCACAGTGACCTGAATCTCTGCGAAATATCACAAATCACAAACAGAAGTCTCCACTTACGACACGCCTACACTCCAGTAAAGCTCAAGTAAAGACCTAGAGGACTAAAGGCTAGGATTGTGAGTCATATACTGTTGGCATATACGTGCCCCTAATTAACACAGGGAAAGAAATGGGTGGCCAAACATATGCAATGAGTGTCATGTACATGTTAAATCATTACAGTGAAAAAAGAAAAAAAAAAACATAAGGAAAGCTGAAAGTTACAAGTTGCTGCTACTCACTAGCATTTTCACTTAATCAGTCAGGAATGCTTGCAGAACTGAAGTCTGGACTGCTAATAAACCTAACGAGTTCTTACCTGTAACTAAACTCATCATAAAATTCAGGTCAATTATATAAACTACCTGTGCATGTGCTCTGGGAACAGCACTGGAGGTACTTATTGAATTCTTGTAGTGGCAGATAAACAACATGCTGAGTCATTTTCTTAATTTGATCCCCCGTTCACGTTTTGCGAGCGAAGACATTCACGGCTTTATCTGGTTGGTGAGGTAAGATGCGTCAGGGACAGAAGTCAGACAGCAGGTTATTGAGATTCATATAGGGTACAAAATAGGCAAAACGGAAACACATATGATGATACCATACAATTTATTTTTGTTAATCCTAAAGCAGCAGACACTACATTTTCCAAAACATAGTCTAACTTGAGCGCCATCGCAATCTGTCTATCTATCTGAGATTGCTGATACCATCATTAATCGTCTCAAGCCTACTGAAGGGCTTGAGTTTAAAGTGTGACGCATGAGCAGTGAATGCAAATTCAATTGCGCTTAAAAAGTGGATTAGTAACTAGTAAATGTGATCGTATGTTAGGCTTGGGATGACTGACTTGGCGTGTCTGCGGCTTTTAGATCAACAAAAAATAAAGTGTGTTGTATCTCATTATATGTTTCCTTTTCACCTGTTTTGTATCATATACGAATCTTAATAACCTGCTACTGACTTCGGAGCAGAGCAACAAAACATCTTTCTCTGATTCTCAAAACATGGATAGAGATTTAAATTAAGAAAAGAAAACAGCGGTTTGTTTATCAGGGTGACTTCACTGTACAAGAATTCAATAAGTATCTCCACTGCTGTTCAACACAGAGCGCATGATGTGTGTCGTTTATACCATTTTATTTCAATTTTCTAATGAGCTTAGTTACAGCTAATCACGGTATGTTTATGTACAGTCCTGACTTTAGTTTCGCAGCATCCCTGACTTTGTTAACAGGCAACTAATTAAAAAAAAAAAAAAAAACACTAATGCTAGCGATTAGCTGACTCATAACCAGCTTCCGTTATGCCCACTTTTTTCACCCTCAAATCCACAGGCGATACTATCGTCAATCACCATTCGTTAGCGGCTACGTATCATACGTAGTTATCTTTTACATGGTAAACGTGGTGCCATTATAATAATATAATTATATAATAATATTAAGCATTAAAATACAGATGTCTTTTTTTTTCTCAGGGCTAGTTAAAGTTTATTATAGGTGTGTTATGGAGGTATAATTAAAGAGGTTGTGATGAATCTTTTCATGAGTTAGGACTTATCTGGGGCTTGATCCAAAAATGATGACTAATCACTAGGATGAATCTCAGTCCACCTCTGGACCAGAAATAGTTGATTGTTCAACTGTTTCTAGAAAGCCGCTGGCTGCTTTATTTACTAATTAAAGTATTAGAAAACTATGAAATGATTATTATGATCATATTGCCTTCATTTACATGTGATTCATGATATTAAAAGATGAGTGTTAAAGTATCACCAACTATATCACATGCTAAAGTTGACTTATGAGTGTGACTAGCTGGCTAACTCTGTATTTATAATTACGTGAGAGATCTTGAACTTCAGTGTTAATGAGTCCATCTTTTGAATATTGATCTTGTGTATTGATATATATTATAACTGACCCTTTCTGCATGCTTACTTGGAAACAGTTTCACCTAGTATGTAATGAACAGTAATATATATTTTTTTTTTTAAATCCTTAACACACTGTTATCCTAGTGGATTTTAAAATTGAGTTTTCCTTGAGTGAGATGAACAAGCCTAGACCATAATTTGACAAGCAAAAAAAAAAAAAAAAAAAAAAAAAAAGCAAAGTGCTTCCTGGGTGTATATTTTAAATTGTAAACGTATTCTTTGTGAAACTGTAAATATGATTTTTCAGCTTTTTACGGTCTTTAATTCATCTGCGTTAAAGCTCACGTGTCATGATGTACAGCAGCGTGTGAGAGGCGTTTGTCGTCTCTGTAGGTGGTGAAGCTTTCTCACTGCATTTGTCATTGAATCCTGGCATGTGTGATGCGCAGTAGCTCCATATCCGCTATGGAGAAACAGGCCAGATTGTGTGTGTGTTTGTGTGTGTGTGTGTGTGTGTGTGTAAGAGATAGTGCTGCACGTGACAGCGCAGCATTGAGGTCTGATATTCATGCCTGTTTTTTCTTAGAAATCAATTATAAGCCTAATGTCTATCTTTCAAACCTGAACTCAGTGTTGAACCAGTCACAGATGAAAAGTGGAGAAGAGAGAGAGAAAGAGAGCGAGAGAGAGAGAGAGAGAGAGAGAAAGATTCACTCTCAATCCTCAATCGAAGGTAGAAACAGAAAAGAAAAAGAACAAGACAGAAGGAGACAGAAGGATGAGAAGACATAAGAGATGACGGAAAAGAAAACAGAGGACAGATGGACAGATAAATGTACAGATGAGTAATGCTGTATCTCTGTCTCTCTGCCGCTGTTTGCATTAGATGAGTGACGTTCGGGTGACAGAAAAGACAGAGGGAGGAAGAGAGAGAGATGTGCAGATATGCAGAAAGACAGCAGGTTTTATGATGTCTGTCTTTACGCAAAAAAAGGGAAAGGACGAGAGAGAAAATCGCTTGTTTGTACAAAAAGAAAAGCATCGCCCTTCAAACACAAGGCTGGAATATGCGTTGTGTCATTTATACAGCATAACAGCACACATTCTTTTACCTCTATATATAGTTAACTGTATTGAGTGTATAATATTTTGTAAGTCCTTTTTCTGAATTCAGATATCAGATCAGAAGTTCCATTACAAAGAAATCACACCTCCCCCATCCACCAGTCCAGAGTGCCATAATTAGCTTCCTGCTACGCCTCTGTCTCTTTTATTTGGAGGTTCATGCCAAGAACGTCCATATGCTCACATTATTGTTGCTACCAAGCCATGGCGAGAGGGTCCTAAAGTCCTAAAGATGAGTGACGCGCCAACAAAAGTCTTAACAATAAACCACCTGGAGTCATAACGAAATGAACAAATGACTGAAAGCTGTGCTAATTGTGGATAATTATAGTTAGAGTTAACAGGAAAGATTCATGGTGATGCATTCTCCAAAAGATAAAAGAGAGATACACACCCTTGACACTTCTATTAATAGGATGTAAAAAAAAAAAAAGCTGGTACAATATGTACGCATGCTCTTCACAAACCTGATTATATAGGGCTGAAATGCTAGACGTCAGTATAGTGACATGGGAGTCGATGAATGATGTAATGTCTCTCCAAATTACACCCCTCCACCCTTTCTCACTCACTCACTCTCTCTCTCTCTTTCTCACTCTCTCTCTCTCTCTTGCACTGTTTCTACTGTACATGACAGAAACGCTGTCAGAATGTTTCCCTGCCCGGTTACTGGAGCGTCTGACAGCAGTATGGTGCAGAGCTGTGGGCTACCAGACTCTAACAACTACTTTTACACACACACACACACACACACACACACACAAATCTTTCACACGCACAAATCCGGAGCAAGATGGCTGAAGCTGTAAGACAGGAGGATGAGCGGATAAAAGGGAAAGAAAAAAGAAGATAAAGGAACAAACGAGAGAGAGAGAGAGAGAGAGAGAGAGAGAGAGAGATGAGAGGAACTTTAGAGACAATACTCACTCCTGCATTTGCCAGCACCATCTGTTGACGATGAAGCAAAGAGGCCCAAATGTGCCAAGTTCTTTTCAAATAATATCAGACGGTTATAAAAAAAAAAAAAAAAAAAAAAAAGGCTGTGAAATGAAGCACATCCATAAGATGGTGTATGGTTGAAGTGCAGTAATTAATTTACCCAATTACAGGAATCAGTGTAGTCAATGAGCATAAATAAATAAACAAATAAATAAATAAATAAGGTCAGTCATGTAATCACGTACATTAAATCTTTCATCTTCTAAAATGTAAAATGTTAACATTTTTACAGATTTTTCCTTTTTTTCCTCCTTTTAAGAGATATATTTTTATTTCATTTTCTAAATAAAAACTTTTTAAATAAAAATAAATTAATTTCTGGCCAAATTAAATTAATTTCTGGCCAAATTAAATTCAGTATTGTGCAACACTACTATGTTCCTAGGAAATTATTCCCAAACCTATATGTCATGATACATATCGCTTATCATAGAAATGTCTTTGAAAATATGTTCTTTTTTCTTATATTACAGTGCGGGTGAATTCTTGAATCTGATTGGTCAGAAGGTGTGCATTATTGTTGTTTAACAGCTCGGCTCGGAAATTAGCTCCAGCTGTAATTTGAACGATTAATATTCATGCGCTCGTTCTATAACATCATTGTTTCTCTACAGGCACTTCTACAGCAGACACTCCACATAATAATAAAAAACAGATGGTAAAAAATTAAAAATGTGTTATTTAAAAAACTAAAGCCTATAACTGCTGATGTGGTGACAGTTTTTTTTTTTTAGGAGACATTAACATTGTGCTGTAAGCGCTCTGTTACAGTCACGGCGCTTTGTAAAAATTTTCCAGCACAGGAAAGTCTGATAGAGTAGAGTTTACGCTTCCTAGCTTTCAATGTTAAATGAGAGATTGTGTTGTTTGAGAGAGAGCGCGGCTGGTGAGGAAATAACATCATGGCTATAACATAACTGATAACAGAAACTAACTTGTCTCTCGGACATTCCATGACATTAAATCTAACTGCAAACCGTTACAATGTGCGACGTTCATCAATAAGTTAAACATTGTAATTGTAGGTAAATTGCTGTGTTATAAGCAGAATAACACACTCCAGACTGCACTGTTATATGAAAATAATGCACTTCAGGGTGGTCGTAGCACTCCACTGTGCGTTGTGCTGCATCACACCACCCCGGGGTGCATCATTTTCATATGACCGCACAGTCGGTCGTGTGCTCTTCCTTATTTATCCCCCACATCCGATTATGCATAAAATCAATGCAATCCCATGACTCCATATAACATCATTATCATGTTACTTCCTGTTACACATTCCAGAGAGGCATGCTGGACTCTGCAGAAAGGACGCAATGTCTGTTTAATATGGAGCACAGGATGCATTACAAATGGAAGGGAAATAATTCTATATAAGCGAGCAGCTTCAAAATAAAATGCTTTATTCAAACTGAAACACTACTAATCAACAGTGATTATTAATTCATAATACTTTGACTAAACAACCTTTGATAACAATAACTGCGGTCCCATTTAGCAAATAGAGCAGAAGTAGCATACAGAATTTCGCAATCGACCGCCTGTATGGAAGAAATTCATCTGTTTGAAAACAAATGAGCATATTCAAGTATCCAAGTGTGAAATCGCTCCAAAAGGTAAATACCCAGCTACAGCACACAGTCAGACAAACGAATCCTAACAATGGCACAAATCCGAAATTACAATCTCACGTTTAGGTTTCACGTCATTGACCTCACGTCCTCACAGTGTACAGTATTTTGTCTCCATTTCACTGGGAGAACAGGATGTGTTTATAACACTCATAGTAAATTAGGTAACGCCGAGCCACTTTGATTTGTTACACACCCCGGACACCACACTTTCACACACTCATTCACACCAAGAGTAGCCAATCCACCTAGCAGCATGCTTTCTGGGAGGAGGGAAACTCACGTGGACACGGGGAGAATGTCAAACTCCACATAGACGCTAACCTGATGTGCCTGATACACTCACTGCACAGTTAGAATGCTATTTAAAGTAATGTTTGAGCATTTGGAAATCTCTCTCTTTCTGTCCCTATATAATCATACTGGCCTACAGCATGTGTTTTTCAATGCAAAAAAAAAAAAAGCCGTGATGAATTGGGGATGCTTAAAGACTTTGTGAAGAACAAGAACAGAGCCTGATCAAACTGCACATCTCAAATGTAGCCCATAAGAAATATGTGTTGTGTAATTTGGCTATATGGGACATGTGCAGATATATAGTCTCTCTCTCTCTCTCTCTCTCTCTCTCTCTCACACACTCTCACACACAAACACAAGTCTCATGGAGCTGTTAGTAAGATGTGATGAAATCATCTGGCCATGATCTGGGAGTATGACAGATAGATATACAGACAGACAGCTTTGGACACATCAGCATAGTTACTAACACAATAACCTGACAAATACTATGTGTGTGTATGTGTGTGTGTGCGCATGTGTGCACTCACACCAATATTTCACATAGCAGATGGGCTTCTGTGTGTAGTTCAAACTTTATGTAAATGATTTTCAGTACTAAAAAGCAGCGAACAAAGGTATCGAGTTATAAAATGTTTGAGTGTGCCTCTACCTCGGCCACTACGCTACGCTTAGCAGAGTTTCATACACCCTCTGCCTTAATGAGAGAAGAGAGGACACAAGCTGTTAAAGAAAAACATCCCCATAAGACAGGTAGGATCTTAGCACAACTGAATAAAAGAGAGAGCTGAATAAAAAAATGTAAAAAGTGCATGATAGTGCTCTCTTTCTACAGAAACTGAGCTTGAAAATAAACTAAAGACACAAAAAGTGACTGGGGGTTAAAGGCAAGCGGACTCTCTACATCAATGCTAACAACATCCAAAAATAAATATGACGTAGTCCATCAGTCTATGCATGTCTGACTGACTAAATCTGAAATAAAATAATTTAGGCTAACACTGATTTAGCTATGCAGTTTGCACATTTGCCAAACTTAAAGGTGCAATAGGTAAGATTTGTCAAAGTTTGGCCAGTCTCTAATTAGGTCTCCAACCGTTAAATAGGTGGAGGTGAATCAGATTTGAACAATCTTCTTACTCGTTTAACACTTTTTTTTTTTTTAGCTCACATGAGAATTATCAGACTGAGATGGGGGTGGAGTAAAAGGGGAGTATCAATACAAACACAAAAACATTCAGGACCAGAAAGTGGTTTTCCAGATGGGTTTCCTCAGCCACATAATACACTTATGCTGACACTGTAGCTTCAACAATTATTTTTTTTATCACGTTCTACATATTTTTCCACATTACTTTTACTAGTACGAAATAAAACAATTTGACTATTGCATCTTTAAAGACATATGCTTCCTTTAGATAAATTATGCTGCATTCAAGGTTGCAACTTGTAATTTCCCGCATAGAATGGTGAAAACCACCGGAAACACCTTCTCAACTTGCAATTTCAATTCGTCAACTTGGGCTAGTCTTCTCAACTCCCAGTTCCTTCCTCATTTACAGAGTGATGTCAAATCAACATGGCCGCTCACACTGTGAACAGTGTAAAGTCCCACTTCTTTACTTATAACAGCATTGGCTTTAGATCAGTTAATGTATAGACACAGTACCTGGTTAAATCTATAACACTGACCACACTAACCACGGTTTTCAGAAGGTAATCATCAACATTAGAGTTATCACTAACGTTAGCCAGCTACTTTGTTGATAATACTACACGCTATTGTTGTTGTCGTTGTTGCTGCTGTGCTGCAATTTCAGTTGACTATAGTAGAACAGGTCCAATAGCCACTCAGGCCTGTAACTGCAAAAGTGCGCTTAAAGTAGCTTTTTATGAGCTTTTCGTGCTCTGACAGAGCAAACAAAAGACACGCTTTCATGGAGGCGTCCATTTTTTCCCCACTGCAGGTTGCAGGTCGAACGTCCCATGATGGGAAATGACGTATACTTGCAAATTACCACAAGCCTCCACGAACAAGGCATTAACCCTGCAGCTCAAACAAACGCTGGATCATCAACTACATTTATAATAAGCTGAAAATCATGCCAATTTTATTTGTTGACTTATCCCTTAAAAAGATCACTACATATTTATCAGAACTTGTTGTTTATATGCGGCATTTCATTCGATATCACAAAATATCATCTGATCGATTATCAGCAATGTCTAGTCATTACCAAATCACGGCAATTATATGTAATACAGCTAACCGAGTTTATCTATGAGACGGCAGCTGTATTTGATCCACTTTGGGTTGGATTTCATTTGAAGTATGATTGGTTACGCATGCACTACCAACGTTCCACTGCGCTGCAGTAGCAGCTTGACTGAGGGCCTTTGGGGATACCTGTCTGTCGGAAATCTTCACTAATTAGCAATGTTATTAGCAAAGAGTTTGACTCAGCAAGGAAAAGCTGACTGTCGAAACTGCATGCTGGAGATTTCTGATTGTGACTTCTAAGGCATGATGTTGTCTATATGAAAAAAAAACAGTCCGTTGATCAGTCAATAACTAAGATTAATTAGGATAAAAGGAGAAAATTTGTAATTATCAAAAGTGAATATTGAAATGCAACGGATCTCGGTAGCTGCTCAGGCTTCTCTTAACATTTTTTCAGCCGGTAATTAGATCCCAAAGTCAAAGCCGAGCTGATCAGGTCTGGCTTTTTTCCCAGAAGGCACCCTACGAGGTGTAGTAGTAGTTTCAGCAGAGCTGGTGTGGTTTACAGAAAGGAGAAGGCTTGTCGGTGTTCGGTAAAAAAGATAACGTCAGATGTTAAATAAAACATAGAATAGAATGCAATAAATGCAATAGAATATTGATAGGTGATAAATGTGAAATGTTCATAAACTCACAGCTACTCCTGGAGAGGCTGGAGTCCAAAGTCAAACTTAAAAAAAAAAAAAAAAAAAAGTCACCACACTGTAATATGAGGATGGACGTTACAGTTTATGGCTTATTTTGCGTATGGTAGCGTTTCACAAAGATCAGCATTTCTGGAGAACTGTATGTCTGTGGACAAGGAATAATAAGAGGAGAGAGAGAGAGAGGGAGAAAAAGAGAGAGAGAGAGGCTGGGGTTTGAAACACAAGATGAAACACTGCATTCCTCCAAACATCTGTGTGCAGGTTTGCAATGCATGCTTATTTATTCCTGAACTCCTCTTTCCCCCTCCCTCTCTCCCTCTCTTCCTCTCTCCCTCCCCCCCATGGGAAGGTGGGATCAAATATGCTGTGTGCTGCTAATTGCATGTTCCCAGGTTTGACTTGTAGCAGCCACCAGCCTCTTGACGGCCCAAGTGCAAGACAACAAGCACAAACTGCAGCCATCAGCAGGATCTAATTCGGAACAGGAATAAGTGAACACACACACAGACACACACCTCTTCCCCTGCAGTGTTAAGGTCGAAAAAGACAGCAAAACACTTAAGAACATAAACGCCACCTTAAAAACTTCACCTCTGAGAACGCGGCATATGTGATACTCAGTAAATTCGGGCCAATCCAGATCCAGACCCATATTTAATAGTTAACTGAACAGTTTATCCATTGTATTAGACTTCCAAATAAATACGGTGTGTGGATGGGACACATCAGACTTTCACTTTGATATGTTATTTGCCAAGGTGATCTTAGTTTCACAGGTGGTGCTGATATCAGTCTAGTCTAAGAGCTATTTAACAATGATCACTTCTGACGTCTTGTTTCTCTCGGCTTGTGCTTGCAAGCCTCCTGTATTCACAGTATAAGCATTCACCATGATGAACTTATTATACAGTGAAAGAACAATTCCAGATGATATTCCAGTAATTTCCATCAAATTCCACTCAATTCTTTCCTTCACAAATCCTGTTGTATGATGACCCACCAGTTCTCTTCTCCTGCAACACAACTTCAATTCCTGTCTTTATTTCCACTCAATAGTGCCTGATGCAAAAAAAAAAAAAGAGAAAGGAATGTTTTTATTTATTGGGAGGGATATATATTGGGTGAAAAGAACAGAACGTACAGTAGCTACCAAAAAGAATCAATTGTATGTGGACGCTTGTGTATGCTTGTACAGTATACACTCACTAATAAGAACCTTGGAGCTTCACTTGTCATTGTTCACCATATATATGTTCGGTGCAAAATTTCAGCATACAACAAACCTGAAGCTTGTGCGAACGCACCCTAAATAGCTTAGAATTACCCTTTCCTTACGTTCCTCAGTCCTTAATCTGGATGTTCTAACTGATTTGCTACATATCCAAGACTGAAACAGGGAGCCACTCACTGAAGCCTGACTGGGTTTCTATTAACCGACAGGCACCAGGACCCAGAGACGTTCAGCCAAACAGTCTCTTCAAAGCTCCTTTCATGTCCAACAGCGTAAATTAGTCACTCGCTCTGAAGCCCCCAAATGAGGAGTCAACTACCCGAGTGGCCATGACGCATCGTTTCCCACCATGCCACACTGCACTGAGGTGCCTGACTTGGCTAGCTTTGGTGATTTATTTCTGTAAATCATCCTGTTTAAAATACGTTTGCTGTTCAAATGCCATCTTAGCATAATGTCAGTGTTTAAATTTGCATATATGTATAAAGGCAAAATTCCTATTTATCCTCAGCCTACTTTTATTCACCTAAAAACCAAGTCTAACAAAAACATGCATTTATGAAATGTCGTGGCCAAAAGATGACTTATTTTTTACTGCTAGAGATCGCTGCAGTTGCAGAGCATGTCTATAGAAACTATTCTTCTCAGGAAAGTCATGCTAAGTAAAAAGTCTTCCTTTCTAACAGTTGTGAGGAATGAACAACTATTACAAAGAGTTTTGTGCTGCTTCACTCATGTCAGCGCATTCATTTATGATGAAGATAAAAACAGCCAAAAATTGGCTTGTGTCCAAACAATATCAGCGTTACGTAGCAAATTACACAAGTGCTGGCACAAAAAAGCTGACATCAGGACTTCATCCATCACTAGTTGATGTTTCTGGGCAGAATAATACTCCAGATCCAACAAAGGATCATCTGGATCATCCTCCTACATCAAGCTCAATGTTCAAGAAATAAGAATTCACACCTAATGGTATGATGTAGGACTGTCACGAATACTCGATTATAAAACATTTCACATAATCAAATATTCAGCAAATGTCGCTCCAGAAGGTGGCGAAAACGTGCAGCAAAATTGGCTTGACAGCAAACCGCATGTAGGACTTTTCAGCTTCATGGCGGACAGCAACGTGCTGGGCTACGTCCAAGTAAGACAAGGTGCGGTACATTAGTAAAGAGAAATGTACCTTTACTCCGTTACAGCGTGTTTAATGTTGGAGTGTGTTTATAAATAATGCACACGTGAAGAGGATGGAAGATAATGGAAGATAATGGAGGGGGAATAAAACAAAACAGAAACACTATTTTCTGTGATGAAATGATAATTTCTATATTAAATGCTAAATGCTATAGGTGTTTCACAGCAAGCAGAAGCTTTCACTTAGAATCGTAATATCGTCATCTTAATCGTTTAAATCAGATGCATCTACAATTAAACAGCTACTTTAGTACATTTCTGTTTAACTACATACTTACTCTTCCTCAAGTAGATAATTGGATTAGAACTTTTTTTTTTATTTTTACTATTTTTGATACTCTAAGCACCTCTGACAATAACAAGTAGAAGTTATTATGAAAATACAAACATTTTATAACATTACAACATTAAAGCCTACATTCTGTTTTCATTAATGGATGATTTTAAGTTCACTTGGCTGTAACAAATCAGTCAAATTATTTAATAAAGATTTAATAAAAAGATTTATTTTAAACTAAGATTAGGAATTTTTAATTTCTCTTCCTTGTCTCCCTTACACTAAGGAACTGCAGTGCTACAGATACTGTAGTATTTTAGTTCAGGAGAGCTGTTCATTAAAAAAAAAAATTGTATATACATTATAAAAATACAGTTATTGTCGGGAATTTCTTTTTCATTAAAAAGTCAGACTCTTTGATAAAACAAAGTATAATTATATAGCTCTTGTACCTGTATGCACTTATATCTGTGAAAGCTCCATACGATATTGACTACTCGATTATTAATTGAAGCATTTAATTGAACGGTCAACTAATCGATTATCAAAAGAATCATTAGCAACAGCCCTAATGCTCGATTCTGATGACTTCTGCTGTGCTTTTAGTGACCAGATCTGATCTTTAGAGCAGCTCCAACCTAGAGCACATGCTCACAAAGTAAAGAAAAAAAAAGCTAATTAATAAATAAAATTGAAAAAAAAAGTGCAAAAAAAAAAAAAATCCATTTACTGATCACACAAATAACCAGTACAAATAACTTCCTTATATCTTTCTCCATTCCATGGATTCATTCTACCCTTCCTCATCATCATCATCATCATCATCATTAAAAAAAAAAAATCCTCATTATGCAGTGTCTCTAAAGTATACCTGTACTGGAAGAAAGAAACTGATGAGCTGTCTCATTTATGCAAGAGGCGCACAGTGCAGAAGATATATAACGTGTGTGAGGGTTTGTTTTTTTTTCATGACGAAGGTTTAGTTATCAGATTATTCACAGTAAGCATAAAGCGTGCTCCTGCTGAGTAAGGCTGCGTGAGCTCATCGTTCTTTGGGGCTTTGACTTTTTTTCCTTCAGCCGAGAACAGCAGCTTCTTTAGATTACGGTGCCCTATCACTGCTTAACCTAGACACCACAGGAGCGGGTTCACTGTAATACTCTGACTGTTACAGCTGCCTGCTTCAGATTAGACTCGCCTAGGTAAATCTCTCTCCCTCTCTCTCTCCCTCTCTCTCCCTCTCTCTCCCTCTCTCTGCTCTGTATTTGGAAACTTTTAGAGACAGCTACACAGCTGTGTACAATGTAGCACACAGGTTTTTGACACTGTGCAGTGCACACACACACACACACACACACACACACACCATTACCGCAAGACGTCCTCCGACACACACCATCATGCACAACACCACTAAGAAATTTCTTTATTGCACATGAAATGTGCAACAGTGATCCAATTACTGACCATAAACTAAATATAAAAGTGACCTTTATTTGCTTTCTCATGTAATCGAAGGTTTGTAATGTATAGTTTAGTATTTTCTAAGGGCACAGGCTAAGATATCTTATCGGGTTAACCTAGGAAGGAGACATTAGCACCGATAAATAAATGAAGCAGCTAAACCGATGTGATCTGTGTTTAAATTTGAGCATCGAGCTCTAAAATAAAAACCCGCAGCCAGCCGGGACACTCTCCTCCGCCCATGTAAAGCGCCCGCACTTTGTCAACTGTCAGCTCGTATACACGCCGCACAAGAAAAGCGCCGGCTGAGAGGGGCATCTAAAATCAGAACCATCTATTAAAGATGGACCACACTGATCCAGCGTGCCAAAGACGAGAGCATGAAATTTTAGTCTGAGGCCACTACTGATCGACGGAAGGAATGCTTGATGCCTGGTGACGCCTGACGATAGCTCAGCGATCACGAGTTAATGTCACTAATCACTAAGCAGATTTTTAATAGCTGAGCTAAAGAGGATGGAAGGTGTCCGAAAGCAACTAAACATCTGAGAGTATGGCTGTGGAGAGAAATCCCCCCAAGCTCCTCGTATGGGTTTAAAGACCTTGATGATCCCTGCTGGTTTATATCTAGAGCTGACGGTGGATCTCTGTCACATGACGAGAGAGAGAGAGGGAGAGAAAATGAGTATGAGTGAAAAGAGAGAAGGAGAGAGAGGAGAAGGAGGCAGGAAGCCTGTCAGCGAGACATTCTGCTGCCAATTAGCATCAATCCAGACAGAAATAAAGGTGTATGTGTATGTGTGTATGCAACTTTTACAGTTTTCTATTCTTAGAAGCCACATGTCAAAATACAAAAGTGTGTGTGTGTGTGTGTGTGTGTGTGTGTGTGTGTGAGACAGAAGCACAAACCCATACATGACCCAGGAGAAGAAACTGTCTGTTGTTGCTTATTTAATTTTTATTTCTTTATAAAAGAATTTTTTCATTATTATTCATACACCACAAATTACTGGCTGTTTTCCAAGAACTCAAGGAAGGCCTGATGATTTTAGTCCAGTTTAAACAGACATCTCTCAGATTTTACAAACAAGCTCTGTCTCCTTCACTGGAAACTATTCTTGTGACGTCTTTTTGCGTTGACGTTGATTGATTACAACGATTGTACTTTTCTGATCTGACACATTTGGGATATTCCCACATCTCATGTTCATCTACAGCCAGGACACTTTTATCACGGAGTGAATGCTTTATTACAGACATCACTGTGAGAAACTGATTGAGTTCAAATAAGGTCAAATGAAGCTTAAGGTAATTGTAATCACAGAAGTGATAGTTATCAAATAAATAACTCATCTTTTCCATTCATTCATCTTAGTCACTTTTTTTGAATTACTGAAATACTGTATAACTGAAAAACTTTACTTCTAAAATCCAAAAGTTTGCAGTAAACAGGATGAACTTAGTCCCTCTGGATTTCCACGTCCGTCAATTTCAAATGCCCTTTAGGCTCCATCACGAAGTAATACAAGAGTGTTTAAACTTTAATAGCAGCGGAAGATATGCAACTTTGCATTTTCATTGCAGGCAAACAGAGAGAGAGATATAGTGACACACACACACAGAGAGAGAGAGAGAGAGAGGTAGACAGAAGGGCAGAGGAGAAAGAAATAATGAAGAAAAAGAGGGGGAGAGTGGAGTGAGTGACAGGAGAAAAGAGTTATTTGTTTTTGGTATCAAGTTATTTCACAGGGACTGGCCACAGACAATGCTTTTTCCACACGTGTCCTCTTTGCTCTCTCTCTCTCTCTCTCGCTGTGCTGCATAATAGGATTTCAGGCCCTTCAGTATGATGCTTCAGCGGTCTACAGCATACACACTCATACACTCAAGCGCAAACTAGCAAGAGAAACACCTGAATGGATTTGCTCATGAAATACGTTTAGAGACAGAGTCTGTCAGAACTGAAGACGTGTTTCTTCAGCATGTGCAATCACCCGTTCAATGGCGGTCTCCGTCCCTCACGTACAGTCACTCCGTCATTTGTTCTCATTCTACATGCCTTTTCTCTGCATTATATAACCGCCTATCACTATTCTCTCATGTCACTTTCTCTCTATCTGTCTGTCTCTCATTCTGTCTCTTTCTATGTGCTCTATATTACTTGGGCCAAGAATTACAGGGTGTCCATTATTAGAAATATGCTTTGGACTGGTGAACACGACAGTGACACAGAGCTCTAATATATTCCTTTGTAAGGTTATCACCTGGAGTCAGTAAGGCGAAATTAACAATTACACCCAGGCAAGAGTTTCTTTTCCAGCTAACCTTAAAGGTACAATAAATGTACGTTGTATGTATGTATCTGCGAAATGTATGACATGTACCTATGCTTTATAATCTACATATAAATATGTGACTAAAAATACCATTAATGTACAGAATGTAGGTCTGATGTGAAAGCTTGGACAAATAGCAAGTTTTTAATGTCAGAATGCTCCAAGTGACATCCGAAAACATCGTCCAGAACAGGCAGAAGGACAGGAAACTGACAGACAGGCTACTAGAGATTACAGGTCATGAGCAAGACAAGTGTAACAAGGAAAACAATTCGGCTCAGTACACAGACTGCACCCAATAGCCAAATGCTGTAGCATCGTAGGAGCGGCCATCTTGGAGAGTCATTACAAAAGCTAAAAGTTGAGCGGGTGATATGGTTTCTAAATATGTTTATCAAAGCTATTTTACAAAATTATATGTGCCACTGTGACTAAAAAGCAAATAGTGAAGGCAAAATTCTATAGAGATTTCCTTCCTGTATTAAGGAAGACACTAAACATGGCTTCCTTGCTTGCAGAATAACTATAAATACTAATAAGTCCTCTATGTGCATGGAAGACACTCAAACTGTTAAAATGATTAACATTCATTCAAGATCAGACGTCTCCGCTCCAGTTATGTCAATTTGTATATTTTGTGTTATTTGGCTATATTAGATCTTAGGACCAACAGCACAGACAGGAAGCACAGCGGGGAAGCGTCTCAGTGCGACGCAGTTGCGGATCGTACACGAGGCCCTCTGAGCCTTACGCCGCAATAGGGTCTATAATGTATACAGCTAAGAAAGAGCTAAAAGACATAAAGTGGCATAAATCTCTCCAGTGAGACACAGTGGCTGTAACTGTACTGACGTGACTGGACTTTCCAGAATGGCCGCCAGGGTCTTAATTGGCTCTCGTTGTTATTCAGCGCAGGTCAACAAGAGAGAGCCGCGGGAAAGGGAGAGAGAGTGAGAGAGAGATTGAGCTGTAATAATCAGCCTATTGATTAGGAGATAGAGACGAATCCTGCATATGTACTGTATCTCTACAATCTCCTTCTTTTTTCTGTTGTTAAGCAATAGCTAAAAGATCTGTACTCATTTAACTAAACAAGAGCCTGTGCATGCACAACTCTACATGAATGTGCATTTTTATTTAATTATTTACTCCTTAGCCCTGTAAAACGGTCTAAAATAACGTTTAAAATAACAGACACCCCCTAATTAGACTCATACTGATTAGACTGAAACCGATTAAAGGTGCATTAGGTAAGATTGGTATTTTTTTTTTCAAGGTGGATTCGACATAATGAATGATTCTTGATTCCGCCCTCAGGATCTTAGGTGACCTGTAGAGTGTCTGTAAAATGACTGACAGGAGACACATCCAAACACAAACAAGCCCTCTGGACCAGAAGTCAGTTTTCCAAACGTGTTTTCTCAGCGACTTCAAACATAAACATTTGCTAAGGTCACAGCTTAATCAAAAGTATTTTATCATGTTCTATCGGGTTATTTGTGCAAGTAAGGAATAAAAACATTGACTATTGCACCTTCAAGCATGGAAGTTAGGAACAACTTAAGTATGGATTCATTAAACAAGGTCAGAAGTCTGAAACAGGTTAATTAGGTCTATGGTCAGTAAAGTGGTATAAAAAAAAAAGGTTGTTATTGTAGTATGCAACTCCATAAAAGGAAGAGGATGGAAGTATAAATCAGGTAAATACAAAAGAGGTTAGGTATGGAAGTATGAAATATGTTCATTAGGCATGAAACACATGCAACTTCTTAAATGCAGAGGCATGAAATAAACTAAATGCATCAGATTAAGTATAAAAGTATGATTATAGGTTAAGATATAAAGGAAGTATGCAAGTATTATGAAATGTTAAAAAAAAAAAGATACTGCAGCAAACATGGGGAAAAAACACAATTTCAAACATAATAAAATGTGCAAAATATTTTCCAAACCCAATGTAGTTAATCGTTTGGAGAGAGAAGTAAGAAAATATGAAACAAGTTAAGTGTACACATGAAATTACAGAAGTATGAAACTCGTCAGAATAAAAAGAGTGCAACGTAAATGAGCTCTATCATACTGTAGATGCTCTTTATAGACCTTATAAAATAAGCACTGAAGTCAGCACTGAAGTCAACAATCATTGTGAAGAGCTCATGCTGTAAAAGAATAAAATCTCATATTTTTTATATAGCTATATATACATATATTCTACCTGAACAAGGAAAAAGACATGGGAATAATCTCTCTATTTCACCATCTGTGTGTTTCAGGAGAGAGACAATAAATAACAAATGATTACTTTTATAATCCATTATAATCACTTTTATAATCTGTCGACTGTTTTTTTAATAATCAACGGAATAATGTAATGATTATTACCCATTCCCAATGACAACTAATTTAAACCACAAGTATAATTAAATGATAACAAATGAAACTTAGTATTTTACATATTTCATCACTTTGACATGACCGGCTTTCAAGAAAAATGATGTAATACGAGGCTAATCTCAAACTTTTGAATTATTTCTCTTACACAGAAGCTTCAGGGTGTTTTTGGTTTAAACAGCTATGTGTCGTTGATGTGTTCTTATAAAAGGCATTATGCTTTCAAGGGTTCAAATGGAGTTCATCTTTCAACTCAGGATGAAGCCCATTTCTTCCTGTGTTCGCTCTGAGAGCTCCTGATTTGTTAGAATATAATACATTGCGAGAGAAATCAGTCAGTATGTTTCTTCTGTTCGTTAAAAAAATGTACGTATGTGATATTTGGACCGACTTCAGTGCTATATGGAGAAAATAAACAACAGGATCAAGCTGTGCCACTGCACACTACAGCTTCGGTAGTGTATAACACATATTGATTAAAGTTGATTAAATATCAGTGAATATTGAACTGTAATTACTGATGAGAATGCCATTAAGCGTCTTCAATTGCAATAAATAAAGAATGAAATCCCTAATGAGTATTTAAGAAAGTCAAATAGTGAACCAAGCATGCTAAATGTGTCCCTGAAGCACTGAGCCAAACGAGACCTGCTGTGTTTTAGTGGGAAAGTGAAGCCCCGGGGCTACGTATTATACGGATGTTTACCAGGGACGCAGAAGAGCAGCAAACAAACGGCAATTATAAATCTAAATATATTAGCATGCATTCATATTTAACCTCTCTCATACAGTATGTACAATCATAATCCATTTCATGTTTAACTCTATATTTCCATTAACCTCTTCCATGCATATTTAACCTCCATATTTATAAAATCAAATTTCTTATTCTCACCTTCCAATTCAATAATTAACCTCTTCAATATTTCCAATTTCATTCGTAATCAGGTTCGAGCAGCCAGAAAGGCCACGGTAACCCAAATAACCACTCTTTACAACCGTGGTGAGCAGAAAAGCATCTCGAAACATACCGAACCTTGAGACGGATGAGCTATAACAGCAGAAGACCACATCGAGTTCCACACCTGTCAGCCAAGAACAGGAATCTGAGGCAGTGGACAGTTAAAGATCGAAAAAGCCACATGCATGAATGAGCAGGTATACAGGTGTTCCTAATAAAATGGCTCATGAGTCTATGTCAAAGATGAAACATCAAATGAGAACAGGTGAATGTGTGTTTCTACAGTGTCATACTGCCTCTTTTCCAACCAAATGTCAAAGACAGGAACATATTTTAAAAAATCAAACGTGAAAATGTCAAAGAACGAGATGGTGAATCTTTTTTTTTTAACCGTGTGTGATGAAGGGCCTCATGTCACAGCGTGTCTCTGCTGATGCTGATGTTATATTCTCACTCTGCATGTGCGTCCACTGGAAAAAAAAAAGGAGGCTTAAAGATAAAGATATAGACAAAGTAAGAGAGGCAGAATGCAAATTGTCCCGTTGGAAACATTGTAAAGTGTCGCTGCCTGTTAAAGCGCCTCCAACGAAGAGGAAAATTGATTTGGTTTCAAAGTAATCGACTCCGGCATGGCTGCGTTATGAATCCACATTTAGCCTCCTTCCTTTTATCTTCACCTTTATCCATTTTCTAGTGGATTAGTAACACACTCTATTCATCATGCACAGATGCAGAGAAGGAAGCATTAAGGAAACTTGTGCATAATTATTTTTTTATTATTATTTCCTGAAGTAATAGTTTACGGTCATCTGCTAAAAAAAAGTGACATCATAACTACTTTAAAATCGGAAGGGCATTTAACCATCCATTTCAAACCATTAATTAGGCAGGGGACAAAAAAATAACAGCCTTCTTTCGTACGCCATGACAGACGCTTCAGGCACTAGCGGGATGCATCCAGATGGGGAAAAAAGTTGTAAAAGTTATGAATGACGGCACAAAGACAGCCGACTCCTGACTAAACACTTCTGTTTCAGCAGAAAAAAATAAATCATAATTATGCACCGGTACGGGTGATGAAGGTGGAGCTGAGGAGGAAGATGCCTCTGATAAGATGTCCTTGGTACGGGCAATGACACAGTTTCATCTTTTCCAGCGAGCCATCTTAATGAAACACACGCCAAGCTGCTTGTTAGTTCCAGCCATTTTTTTCCTCCAGAATTCTGTTTGCTCTTCATCTCTATCTTTCACTTGCTCTCTATGCGATTCTGTGTTTCCTGATATGGAACCCTCATTAGGACACAAAATGGCGTCTCATAGTGAGAGAGGAGAGAAAGAGAGAGAGAGAGAGAGAGAGAGAGAGGGAGGAAGGGAGAAAATGAGTGAAACTGGCAGATAAAAAGAGGTGTTTTAAAATGTAGCTTTTTAATCTTAGAACACAAGGCTTTCAACTGCAAAGCAGCAATGCAGGTGATCAAAAAGAAAACTGGGAATGTGTATATGTGTTTCTGTGTGTGTGTGTGTGTGTGTCAGATTGGGGTTCAAGAGTCTACACCTGATGTTAATCCAATATCTAGCTGTCCAGTTTCGGTGAGCCTGTGCCCACTGTAGCATCAGATTCCTGTTTTTCGCCTCAAGGTTTGATGTGTTGTGCGTTTCAGCTCAACACAGTTGTAAAGAGTTGTTATTTGAGTTAGTTCGAACCAGCCTTGCCGTTCTGCTCTGTTTTCTATCAACAACAAGGCATTTCTGCTCACAGAACTCCTGCTCAGTGGATGTTTTTGTTTATTCTGAGATGCTTTTCAGCTCAACACGGTTGTAAAGAGTTGTTATTTGAGTTGGCTTGAACCAGTCTGGCAGTTCTCCTCTGTTTTCTCTCATCAACAAGACATTTCCGCCTACAAAACTCCTGCTCAGTGGATGTTTTTTGTTTTTCGCACCATTCTGTGTAATTTTAGCAAAAGCAGCGTCACGAATTGGTGACAATATGTCAGCGATAATACTCTGTGTGTGTGTTGACAATCACAGCATCATCATGTATTGTACGTACCATTTCAGTTTTGTTAATGAAATCTATCTCGTCACCCTTACTGTCAGCTTACAGCTATATTAGCTGGGCTAGTAGTGCGAGCTTGATGCCGTTGACCTTTTAAACAATGCACCCTGGATACGCTAAACCTTTAGCCTTAGCATGTACGCCAGGTAATCCATTATGCATGGAAGACACAGTGAGACACATTTCAACAGAATACCAACAGCAAGCACAGGCAAGTGAGAACGAAAGTGTGTGTGACACTTCCATAACAATCTCTCAAATTTAGATAAGTCCTCTCTCATGCGTGTGTGTGTGTGTATGCATGTGTGCACGTTTATGTCTGTGTCAGCCATCTCAGCTCTCCAAACAATCAATCCAGTTAATTAGGAGTGACTGAGCTTGTGTGTGTCTATGTGTGTGTAATGAAGCTTATTGCACTGGCTTTTCCTAACGCTTAATTGTACTGAAATTTGTTTACATATGCACGGAGCATTTGTGTAAAACGCAACAGTCTGTGTGTGTAGGTGAGTGTGTGTTAGTGTGTTTCTCTGGTAACAAGCAGTAACAAGACCTTAATTTTGCTGAGCGTACGGTTAAATAGTCATTATGAGGCAAGAGGTGCGAGATAGCAATTGTTCACATGAATATGCATTAAAAAAACAAGATTTTTAGAATTTTAGCTACATATGTGAATTCACCTTTTAGTTTCGAAGTTCAACAGCGATCTCTACAGTTGTTTTGAAGGTCAACGCGTTTGGCAGCATGCAAAAAATTTCTAACAGATGCTAATAAGCAACACTTTGTACTGAAGCACCCTTTACTGCTGGCTAAAATGGAAACCGGAAAAAAGCATCCTATTGGCCACCATTTCATACCTACTACGAACAGGTGTAGTAGTCCAAAGGAACTGGAAATAATGAATGTGTGACCAATCTAACCAATCAAATGCAGGATATGCAAACTGATTGGACGTGAAAAGAAGAGCAATAGAGACGGACAGAGAGATAGACAGATAGAGAGATAGCAATAGAGAGAGAGAGAGAGAGAGAGAGAGAAAGAGAGAGAGAGAAGACAGACTCAGCGAGCATGTATCCTCACCGGGCTCGTGAAACTCTGCTTAGCTGACACACACTCAGCTGTGAAAGGGGAGTTGCAGCTGTGGTCCACACACACACACACACACACACACACACACACACACACACACTTGACTTCGTCTCAGTCTACCTTCTCTCTTCTTTCTTCTCTCTCTCAGTTTGTCTCTCCATCTCTGTCACCTTGTCTTCCCTCTCTTTCTATTTATTTCTCTTAGTCCTCTCTCTCTCTCTCTCTCTCTTTCTCTGCTTCCTTTTATCAGCCTGTCCACGCTCTTGTTTTCTTGCTCTTTCCCTTTCTGCATTTTGGTCTGCGGTGCTGTAAGATAACCTTTTGAACAGATAGCACGCATAATAGCACAAATTATATCAAGATAAAAAGTCCACAATAAAACTTGTTTAAAAAAAATGTGTTAATCCTCATAATTGTTACAGCTAACATTGTAACTGTGAGAAAAAAAACACTGAGACGTTTTTTCCATTTTAATTTTCATATTGTGAAATACGTTTTCTCCAAACGTGTCATGCAATAAAATGTGTTAATATATTTGCTAGGGAAATAAATGAGCTATTTAAGCTTATTATCTGTAAGAATTGTTTGTGACGTCAAGCGCATTCTTTATGTAAACATGTCTCACTACACAGACCATGTAATCACACATACTCATACTCACACACACACACACACACACACACACACACACACACACACACACACACGTTTCTTCTAGACAATATTAGTCTGGCCTCTCTCTCTCTCTCTCACTCTTTTTCTCTTTCTCTCTTTTTCCATGCATGATGTATTGTCTGATTGGCTGCAGGTGCATTGTGTCTATGTGTGTGTGTGTGTGTGTGTGTGTGTGTGTGTGTGTGTGTGTGCGCGCACGCCTTAACAGAATTTTATATTAGCTCATGTCAAGTGTGTATCTGTGATGAGGTAATGAATAAAACTGCTCAGTTCACAGCAGAGAAACAGAAACGTGAAAAGAAAAGTTGCCAAGGACAAGCAGGTGTGAGCACTGGAGCAGGTGCAAAGTGTTTCTTAGCCACAACACACACGCCACACACAAACACACACACACAAACACAGAGAGAGAGAGCAGGAAAGGAAGCAGCTATTTTTGTTTAACATCTGAACAATCTTCCAGAATACTTTCAAAAAGCCTGAAAGAACAAATTCTCTCTCTCTCTTTCTCTCTCTCTCTCTCTCTCCGTCAGGGATTTTGACAGCGGGGCAGAAGATAGATGGCGTAGTCTAAGACTGGGACATGAAACAAAGAGGGAAAAGCATAACTCTCCCTCTCTTCTCCCTCTCTCTCTCGCTCTCTCCCCCTCTCTCTCTGCTGACCCGGCACACTTCCTCGGCTGTTGGAGAAGACCCCGGAATTGTGCCGACAGACTCCCTTCCTTTCGTTAATTACATTTCAGCACCTTCCTAATTAAAGCTGCCGTTTAATGAAATCTAACACGTGCTGCCAGCTGCAAAGTGCATCGCGATAATGAGCGAGAAACGTCCATCTATATGGGAAGCTGAACAAGGTGTTAAAAATAATTTCTCATTTTCACTTAGAGTGATGGGCGAGCTTTTGCTTCAAAAAACAGGACGTTTACTCCTAAGAACTGAAGTAATGTATAAAAATTCAGAGACGTCTCACTCTGTAATGAAAGGTGGCACACTGACACATTCAGGACATGCATCCATACACACTCGTAACAATGCAATGCAACTGATTGATGATGCAGAGCTCATAAATATGCACTGGGTTTTTTCTTTTACTCACATGTTCATAGGTTTAACCAGTAACCGAATGCAACACAGTTCTGGCTGATTGAGGCACAATCATTTCCAGTGCACCACATAAAACCTTGGAAATAACAGACTACTTCACTTGCTGGTTGCTTCTTGTGATTTTTTTTTTTTTTTAAATCATGTGATCTACTCTATGTACGGTATTTTGATAGCGTGTACGACCTTTCCTCATCTGCGGTGTGCAAAGTGGACAAATATGAGGCATTAAATTCTTCTACAATTTCATAGCAGATTGTTTCTGTAAGCTGAGTGTTAGGCTGAACCCGTGTCCCACAGGCTTAGTATTTGGGGCCAACGGGGCAACAGAGAACGACGAGCTGCATAATTTAGGTCCATGGCTTGTGGTTGCGATTACAATGGCGACAAGCGGCATGTGTTGATTTCTGTTTCTGTCTACTCTCATACACCCCTGTTCCGTCATTTGCTTACTATCTGACTGTGTGCACCTGTTTTGTGTTAGATCCTGGTTAGTTTGCCTACTTACAGTATATCTTTGTGTCTTTGTTTTTTTTGCAAAATCTAGTCATTGTTTAATGTGCGTTTCTGAGCCGTGTTAGTTCAGTGGTCTTACTTATTTCTGTGTTATGACCCATGTCTGATTTCTTGTTTATGATATGGATATTCCTGTGATGACCCTGCCTGCCTGCACTTTGACTAGTAAACAACACACTGAGTTCACACATTTGCATCCTGCCACTTGTTTCCCATATTTTGTTCAGCTATTTCAGTGTAGCTCTGGGTAAATGAACTCCCTGTCATACGACTGACAGCCAGTGTCATGTAGAGCATGCCACCTTGTCTCTCCCTCTCACTCTTTCTATTCTATCATGTCTGAGTTAATCATTTGTAAATAAATATAAATAGTGCTAAGCTGCATGGGGGGTGGGCGGGGGTCAGGGATTTAGAGTGTGTGTGGTCTGTGTGTGTGTGTGTGTGTGTGTGTGTGTGTGTGCATGAGTGTACATTCATTAGCATGCAGTGATGTATCTACGGCAGGAACACGGCGGCCAGCTGTTAACACTGTTCCGTATGACAGAGCAACACAACACTATTACACTGCTGTGTGTATCTGTTTGTGGTTGGGTGAAAGAGCCTGGGTTTTATTCTGATTAATTGCACATATCACATGCAAAGTAACAACACAACCTTGTCATGTCTCTGTTGTTATTTGATTTATTACAAGAAAATGACTGACTTGTATTGCAGCCGTGTGTATTCCCCGAAATGGGAGGCCTGATTGCATTGGAGTGTCACTGTTAGAAATTGAGGCTAGCAGTGTATTAACTTAGTGCTCAAGATAATAAAGCAAATCAGATATTCAAACGCGCGCGCACACACACACACACACACACGCAGAGAGAGAGAGAGAGAGAGAGAGAGAGAGAGAGAGAGCGAGTAAAGACATTCACATATAGGACACTTTCATATACTGTATGTGTCAGTTTACGGCCTAAGTGAGATTCCAGATTTAGAATTTAGGACAATTATTTAAACATTTTATCTATTACATATCAGTAACACACCATTTGTGTAACACTGGTGGCAACTAAAAACTAAAGCAACATCCCTTGCACTGACTTACCAGTCTAGCGGGAAAGGTGAGCTTGCGTTTCATGACATGGCTTTTCAAAGTCAGGAGGTGCGTTTGAAAGGGAGAATCTCATTTCCCCTGTCACATTCAGCTTTCAACGATGCTTTGATTTAATGCAGGCAAGAGCACTGAATCCAACTTCACACAGCTAGGAGCTTGCGAACAGGAGCATCGCTTTCAGTGCACACGTAGAGATATCTCCTTACTCAGTTTTCGCAGTGTACCAAAAACTCAAATGACAAAAATGAGCATTTTTTTTTGTTTTTTATTCCTCGATATTTACTGTAATGCATTTTTGTTTTCTTGAATTCTATTGTCGGAGTCACTCAATGTTCGTTGACGGACTAGCGGGGGTAGATAGCTGGTGAAATTTGTCTATTTTTATTGCTGAACTCTTGCGCTAGTGCAGCATGTCAGGACAGCAAAAAAAGAGTTAAACAGCACATCCACTCTTAATATAAACGTGGCTTATTTTAATGTGGGTCCCAGTAAAGTTTCAAAATAGCAGCACACAAAGTCCATCTTCAAGGTTAGAGTGATACGAGTAATATTTGTTAAATAAATAAATAAACCAAAAAGAGGAGATTTACAAAGCTTTTCGCGTTTGGGAACCCCTGGTGTAGACCAAAACACTTCGACCACCCTGAACCAGTTTTTGACAGCAAAATAAACTGGCATGCAAGAAATACACAGTACTCCTGTTCCAGTAAACACAAAAAAAGAAAAACTTGTTGATTTGTGCGCACATGCCTGACTATTTTCCTTTCCTACTTATGAAATATATACGAAATGAAGTCAAACAGAAAACAAGCAACAACTATAGATTTCTAACTGATTAATGTGAGAGCACACATTATTGCAGAAATTCATATCCAAAGCAACAATCCTGCCTTCTAATGTGAGAAACCTCCAAATATTTCTCTCTTTAAGTATCAATGTGTACTGGAAGATCTCTTCTCTCCTAGATGCTAGTGCTGGTAATCACTTAGCTAAAATAATATAGAGTACTACTACATGCTGCATCAGCACAGCATTCGAAATCTCTCTTCGGTAATTAGCGCGAGTCTCACATCTTAATTAGTGTAATTTACAAATTAAGCTGTGAGCCTCAGACGTCCAGCGTTGCACTGAGGGACAATAACATCAGCTTGAGTGACAGTCACAAATTAAAAGAGAAAGACAGATTTGAAATATAGATATTATAAGATGCTGTCTTTTTTCCCAACAGACATTTTACCTTCATTCTTCCACAAACGCAGGACGCATCTCTGAATATCAGACTTTTTTTTTATTTATAGATCCTCAGCTAAAAAGCTAACTCCTAGTGCTCGAACCTACTACACACTCCAACTATGAGGCAGACGGACCACCGAATATAACACCAATAAAAACTTAATGACATTGATGCTTAGGGCAAGAAAAGCTCATAAAACGCCCCTGTGTGTGTTTACAGAGTGAGACTTATTGCGCACAGAAAGGCTTCCTGTGGTTTTTGATTAAAGAAACTCAGTAGTTCCTCGACCACTTTAATTTCTAAAACGCAGCAAGCTCAGAAACTGATTCACACCATATCAAATTTTTCTTTAGAAAAGGTCTTTTTTTTATATATAAGAAAAAAATGAACGCTGTTCTGCCAAGAGATCTTTCATACTTCACTATAAATAGGACTATTTTGCCCGTTTTGCGTTGTCTGTGTCTGTTTCCCTTTTATGGATTATTCTACAATATACGTATCCACGCTATGGATGACTATTTACTGAGAAAAACCTGATAATCAGACATCTATAACCAATAACCATAATCACTCCAATAATTTGGGAAGCAGTTACCTACTCAGAGAGAGAGCGAGAGAGTGAGAGAGAAAAAGAGAGAGAAAAAGAGAGAGAGAGAGCAGACTGTATCATACAACCATCTGCTGTGTTTGTCTTGCTCGCATTGTTGTGTTTAATTGTCCTGGCTGGCGTCAGAAAGAGCAACATTAGTCTGTGTTATTATCTTCACATTACACAGGGGTTTAAGTGGCACCGCTGCCAACTCAGTGGAGCTCCCATCAGGCACAGCAAGAGATGGACACACCTGCTTTGTCCTCAGCCAGAAAAAAATAATAATTAAAAAATAAATAAAATCTGGCCAATAAGCTTAATGATCTGAAACCTAGGAACTCATACTACTGGTGGCGAGAGCCAGGGTTGCATGAACATAACATTTACATAAAATTACAGTAACAAATATTTAGGTTTGTGCAAGATTATTTATAAATAATAGATAAACAATTTAATCGTCCAGAACCAGGTAAAAAAAAAAAAAAAAAAAGGCATTTCCACCATTTTTCCACCAAGTTTAAAAAGAGTAATATTATCAGCTGTGTAGTCAGGAACTGCTTGGTGGCAGTGGCAATCTTGAAAAATCTTGAAACTCTGCTGTGACTCTGCAATAACAACTACATTTTTGAAAAAAATCCTTACAAATCGGTTAATCCTGTTTTACTGCTCTTTATAATCGTAATAATGTTGAACGTTCTCTGACTCTTACCTGTATAGCTTCACACATTCTGCACCCCAGTCTTGGTGCTTGGTCGCAGTTTCCGATTGTTTTTAACTTTCTCTCTTTGTTGATTGGTTTCTGTCCTGATTATGTTCACCCGAGACTCATTTCTCCAGATGAGCAACTCTGACACTGTAGAAAAGGGCTGCACAGCTCAAAATGATAATGCTAATTTCAATCCAACTAATAGCTAATAAAGTGTGTTTGACTGTTTACATTTGAATGTGTTTTAGCTCTGCAGTCCTACCCTACTCGCACACACACTCACTACTCTACAGTTCTGTGTGTGCTTAATGGAGTTTGAGCCGTGCCAACTTTTTAAGCTGTTCTTTTATCACAGCCCTCCACGATGTATGCTCACTGCAAAAACTCACAGTGATAACGATTAAAATCCAATTAATCACGCAGCCCTACTGTCGAATTTCCCTCATCATTAGCGTCAAAACACACTCTGACAAAATCGCACTGGGGTAATCCGTAATACAAAACATGGACAGGGACAAAACCAGAAAGCCTCGGAGCAACACAACTTTGGAAGGATTCGATCAGCATAGAGAGAGAGAGAGAGAGAGAGAGAGAGAGAGAGAGAGAGAGAGTGTGAAAGAGTGAGTTAACAAGAACAGGAAATCGGCGGCCAAATATGGAAAGTGGAACCCGAACAGGGACAAATTGGTGTGAAATGTTTGGGAAACTGCAGGCCATAGGTCAGAGGTCAAAAAGCAAGAAGAGCTTGGAGCATTTATACATTCTCAAGATCACATGAGTGTCACTCACTAACTCTGAAGGAACACACTAACTTCTGAGCTGTTTACACTGGTAAAGATAAAGACAACTATAACAATAATTTCCTCAGTGGAACTACACACACACACACACACGCCATTATTCTCTCTCTAGTAGAAGCTGAGTGAGATGAAGGTCTTAAAGAGTCCACTGTGAAAGAGTGTGGGAAACAGTGTGAAGCTGCTGTAATGAATGTGGAGTGAAAGAAAATGATCCGGGATTTAGCGCTCTCCTCTGGGTTCGTTTGCTCAGGTATGTTTTGCCTCATGCTGGTTTGGAGGATTATAGCTGGGCTTATTTGAGACACAGGGATAAAAACCTACTGTGGAAAAATCTACATTTTTTTGGCTTCTGTGACTGTGTATAAAGGAGTACGTGAGTGAGATGAGGAAGTGACAGACACATTCAGAGAAAGAGAGAGAGAAGAGAGAGAGATTCAAACAAATATTTCTAGTTATTCAATTTGATAGGAGGTAATGATTTTGAGAATTACTCTCCTCTCCACCGAAATAAGAGCCTTAATAGAGTACTTACATACCAGTAGAAGATAAAGATGTGTATTGTGGTCATTTTTAAGTCTTTTAATTCCCAGGGTTGCCGTGTTTGTGCAAAAGCTTAACAGCACCAAGGTTATGGCTGTTATCTGAGAAACATAGCCTGTGTTGTCTCAAGCCTTCATGGGTTCTCCACGCTTAACAAATGAATAAAGATTATGAAAAGACCTGACCTGAACGATAAATTAAGATTATGACTCCATTTATTTTCATAATGTAAAATGTTTTGGAGGAGTTTGACACAATTACTTCCTGGTTCTGCACGTGGCATTCAGGAAAACAAAGTAAATACATCGAAAACTATGAAATCGAAATGAAAAAACAGCATGAAAGTGGTAGAAATTCAAAGCCACATGTGTAACAGTTATGTTTCGAGTTGTCTTTGTAGTTCTGTGTTTGAAAAGTGATTTCATTTTTTAGATAGTTTTGGGACAATGAGTGTTTTGACAGCATGGGAATGAAATAAGCTCCGCTCCAGGTACAAGTACACCGTCCTTGATTCACTTTTTATTTTTTATTAAAATACACTGGTAAATGAATATTATCAGAATTACATACAATACTGTTTAAGACCATTTTTGTTAGATTCTTCAAGAAATTTGGGTGAAAAATAATGATTAGCTAAACTCATCCGAGCATGGAGAGTGAGCGGAGTAGAAATCTGCTTGTTATTAACAGTAGCGCACACACACCCACACATACACACACACATATATATATACACACCTGGCTTAATCAGAGTTCTGGTGTGGATACAGAACAGCTGTTCAGTTCCACCTGAATGTCTCTTAATTGTCTGTGCCTCCATCTGTCTCTCTGTTTGTCTTTCAGTCTGTTTCTCCTCATAATTTATCTATATTAGGCCATGAGCACACCGACCTTCTCACTTCTCCCCTCCTCACATCTCTGCTCTTGATTAATCCTGCTATTTTACACTACAGGTGATCAATGAGCGCTCTCTCTCTCTCTCTCTCTCTCTCTCTCTCTCTCTCTCTCTCTCTCTCTCTCTCTCTGTCTGTTGATCGATGATTGATGAATGCAGCTGTCTCATTAATGCACTAGGCCCTGCACTGTTTTATTTGTTTCGATATGAGTTACTTTTTATTTATTGCTTGTTTATTTAGGACATGATTGCTAAGAGTTGATCTTGTCTCATTACGATGGATAGATGAAATAAAGTCAGACAAGTGACACACACACACACACAGACTTATCCTCTCTCAGTGATATGTATATCCTAATGAGTTGAAGTTGCTTTGCTTGTTTTGAGAGCTCTGATTGAGTGAAGCTCTTGTAATGAATGTTAAGAGGCAGAAAATAATTTGAGATTTAGTGCACAATACACACACACACATCATCCACTACATTCCAAAACACCACATGCCCACTTTTGGAATGAAACACACACACACACACACACACACACACACACGCACACAGCCTTTGTAACAGTGCCACAGCATCCGTAGAAGCAACTCAATTAATCTAAGCACAGCTTCACTGGTGTAACCCTCATTGAGCCAAGAGCTATCATGCCAAGCCATCTTCAAATGTAATCCGGGGCTCACGCCCAGACTGAAACACCAAGTTAAGGGAAGACGGTGTGAAGTGTCAGCTCTGGAGAACTGAGAGACGTGCAGAGAGAGACCAGAGATCGAGACATAAGGCTATAGGCCTGTGTCTTGTATTTCAAATAATAAAGTTGGAAATCATTTAATCATTTATTCAAATCATGCTAAATCTCTTACACACTATTTCAGACAGCTAGCTGTACTGATGACATTTATTTATTGCCAGTTAGCTTCATGTGGTGCATTTTACAGCTTGGTTTGAAGGTTTGGAAATACAACACTATGGATGATAAAACTATAAGGATATAAGGGCTATAAGGATAAAACTAAGGAAGCTAATACAGTAACGAGCATCATCATCATCATCACTGTTTGCAAAATGAACTGAATACATGCTATAGCACTAGGCCAGGGGTTCCCAAAATAGGGGTCTCGGTTTACCAGTTTTCCTATTACAGTTAGTGTTTGAATTTTAAAACCCTTTCATGTCACCTTCAAATCTACCGAAAGGTCAGATTTGAGTAGCAATCCTATGGATTTTTCTGGAATTTTGAATGTAAGGTCAGAGTTTTCAATCTGAAATGCAGTCCATGACAACAATCACGACTCTGGCGGAAAGTTTTAAAGCAAGACAGAGCTCTTCAGTGCGTTTAAAGTCGCTGTGCATGAAATCGCTAAACATTTTAAAGATCGACTTGGAAACCTGACGGACAGAGATGTTTTGGCTTTGACGTGCTGTCTAGTGGATGTTGCGTTTAAATCTTCCGGACGTAGTATATAAGCGTTGCCACTGCTTTTTTGTTATATTTTCCTATAACAACACAACACTTCCTATTAGACTGGCAAGTCAGTGCAAGGAATATTTCTTTGGTTTGTAACTTATGTTACACATGCGAATGTTTCCTGACAAAATAAATTGTTTAAATGCTACAGTAGCCCATAATTATAAATCTGGAAGTTGAAAAAAACTTAGGGTGTTCAGTGCATGCGGTTTGCCCAGAAAAGTTTGGGAACCCTTGCTCTAGGCTCTGTGTTTTACTATTTATGGATATTTTCTTCAGTATGATGTCACATATCTAGTTGTATAGTTAATGCCAACAAATAGTTGTGTTACGATTTCGGAGAAACTGATGAAGCTCAGTCAACTTTCAAGGATGCAGAATGTAAAAATTGCTTTCTAAAAGATAGACACATGCTATCATATCAGTTTAAGATAAGGAGAAACAGTGGTCCCAGGAGTTTCTTTATGTCAGGGTGAAGGAAATGCATTTCTGTTTCTGCCAAAATTCCCCCTAAGTAGCCAACCTCTTCCTGAATTTAAATGCGGAATATTGACAAAGTGTCCACAATAACAAGATTATTAAATTTCACGATTAAATTTATTATATATAGTGCAGAAACACAATGACCTTTGTATAATGCATATAAAATAAAGTTCCTGAATTATACTTAGTCCAGAATACATAAGACAATGTCATTGACGAGTATTTCAGGTCTAATTGTGTACAGTCTACAAAGACCGCACGGATGACACCGTCATTCCCGAGCTACAGACTGGCATGCTGCAGCACCTTATTCTCTACTGAAACTTTATAATAACTCAAAATTTTCCTCAGTTTACGTCTTATACACGGCACTGAAGCACAACTTCAACGCAGCGTATAAACAAAGATGCTAGCCACACTCAAATAATGCCTTCTACCACAGCAATTCTATGCAGCTAATAGTGAAAACATTAGGCTGAAGTTTTGGGCAAAAAAGCCGCGTATAGACCGTATAAATTCAGCGCAAGATCAAACTTTCAAACAGTTCCTCATTTTTAATTGAGACTCGAGGTTTGTTGCACACCTCAGACACTTTTCCGATCTCTCTTTTGGAAGTAGCAGTGCGTAATGAGTACACTTTACAGAGTACACCTCTGTAAGCAGTAATGAGTACACTTTAAATTCTGGTTGTCACCAAAATCTATGCATGCAGCCCATGCAGGAGAAATGGTCCAGAATAACATCCCAGGTGGGAACGTTTTCAGTACAGACACGGTGCTAATCAGAATTATCTGCTGCCAGCGTGAGCATGTGTGTGTGTGTGTGTGTGTGTGTGTGTATACCTCATTGGCAGAGGTACAGGTATGTGACACATCACAGGCTCCATTTAATCATCTCGCTCTAACTTGTTTCCTGCCATGTCTGCTTGCTTGTTTTTCTATTCATGATTTATTTGTTCGGGTAATAACCTCACATACAAACACACACACACACTCTCTCTCTCTCTCCAACACACACACACACAGAGGCAAAGCACACTTCAGCCATATATCTAGGTAATTCTTCTTTAATGACCTCACTCCCTCCAGAGTTTAGTCTTCCAATGTGTGTTCCTGCTGTAGGACACCTGAATCAAGGTGGTAATGAGCTGAAGACCTGAATGTGGTGTGTGTGAGCTGAGGAACACATAAAAGTGTGCAGCGGGTGTGACGGCTGGAGTGGAGCTGCTTGGGCTCAGTTCCTGACGGTGTTCAAACTCTAAGTGAGTGCTGAGAGAGAGAGAGAGAGAGAGAGAGAGAGAGAGAGAGAGAGAGAGAGGAAGGGACAGTAAATAAAGTTCTAATGTGTGTGCTTACATTAGACACTTATCGAGGAAACAACCGGCTGTGGTTTATACACACTTCCAGTAAAACATAATGGAAGCACTTTCTTCCACTCACAGTAAAAAAAAAAAGAGAGAGAGAGAGAGAGATGCTGATGTAAGTAAGTAGGTATTATGGTTTATGTTTAATGAAAGCAGGTGGCTTGGTTAGACACACAAGCTCATGCTAGAGCTGGTATCATGATGAGCGTGCACAGGACACTCCAAGACCTTCGAATGCTACAGGTTTGGCGTCTCTGATTGTCCTCCTGTCCACCTTTCAGCCGAAATCAGTCACATGACTACGCTACGGTGCTTGGACAAATCTCACACAGCTCTAGCTTGTGTGTAAAATTGAAAAAAGTTTCTTACTCTGCAGGATATGACTGTGCACTCGTGTGTGTGTGTGTGTGTGTGTGTGTGTGTGTATACGACTGAGAATGGAATGGAATAGAATAGAACAGAACAGCATTTTGACAATATATGAGTCAGGACTGTCTTTCCAATCCTAAGTAATCTTGTTAAACTTCACGTTTAACCTCGCTATCCTCCTGTTAAGCAGAGTGAAGAACGTCGCCCCCTCTGTGGCCTTTTGCATCAGATCTGACTCAACGCGATGAGACAGGCAGCGTCCACGGCTAAAAGCTCCATTAGCTGAAATAATTTGACTTAAAGCACGCTGCCAGCTTACATTACCAAACACATTTTACCCTCATTCTGGCTGCGACTGGATCTGGATCAGCTTCAGCTTTCACAGAGCAGGAAATAAAGACAGGACAACACGGAAAGAAAGACAGACACAAAGCAAGACAAGGAGAAAGAAAAACGAGACAGTCAGAGAGTCCACCTTAGTACTCTTACGCCGGCTTATTAGCAAGTTATTAAAGTTGCTATATGCTATTTGTAATATTAATAATTTTTTTGTTGTTAGTGTGGTTTTAAAACTGTCTTTCCGATGTTAGTGTAGTGTGAAGCATGGCCAAAAATTTTTCTGCAATATTTCTTCACAGATGATTTTGTCATTGTTTGGTTTCTTAATGAACTACAATACTGTGATGTAACTTATCCATACCTGTTCTGTTTTTTACACAAAAGCCAATCACCTCATAGCGGGCAGATCCAATGCTGTGCGGCTGTCCTATTTTGCGTCATATTCCGCGTGGATTATGTGGAATACAGTATACTGTATCAAAATCTATATCATATACTGAATCAGCCATCATACCACCCACTACTAACCATCATGCCAATGCTGAACATGTAAAGACACGTGGCAGTAAATGCGTGGCAGTAATCTAGTTTCAAATATATTAGTCAGATTACATGTAATAGGTTAGATGTGTTCATCTAGATAAACATGATTTGGGCCAGAGAGAAAGAGAGAGAAAGAGAGAGAGAGAGAGAGAGAGCTTGGAAGAGTGGAATAATAATGTATTATCACTAGACAGTGAGGCATAGTTAAGCTCAACAAATTACCCATGATCCTCCAAGTTGTCGCTATTCCCATCGCCAAGCACAAGCCGAGCCGTACTTAAACACCCATGCTGAATTTAGTTACCCTTCATGAACACCTACCATGCGAGTTGAGCCGGAGTGTAAGGGTGGAGGTAAAAAATAGTTCAGACCATTGTTTGATCAAACGCAGTCACACAGTCGTCTTGAATTATGTCTCTGAGTGGAGCTGCTCTTCTACGGCTCACAAATCTTTAATAGTAGGCTAGTGTAGTGTCTGCTAAAGTTTCTCACTCTCACTCTTCTAGCACACTTAAGAGACCAGTGATTTTAAAAGTGGAAACAGTTTAATACAGCAATATCAGATTCATTTTTTCTATTTGTTCCCCGTGATGCCATTTTCTAGTTAAGGCAAATCCCAATTCACTATGTTTGCACCATATATATGATACAATATAATCCTTAAAAGATGTTTAAGATTCAGGCCCAGAAAATTCATGACTGCTGGTATGTTATTTTTTTAAATTGTCTGTTAATATTTGTACTCAAGCATTACAATATTACAAAAACCAAACAAACGAGAATCAGTGTGAAAAACATGGAACATGGGACAGCAGGCTAAGCGACTCACACTATGTAAGTATAAAAAATGCAAATACAAACTTTGCATAGGTACAAACACACAGGAAGGTATAAACAGAAAAGACTAAACTCCAAAAAAGCTAGACACAATCAGATGACATACAAACGATGAAACAGGGTGGAGACAAGACCAGGAAGTGGAAAAAAACATCACAATAAGAGTCAGTACGCTGAGCTGGGAAATGTGCCGTGCACTGACGGAATTGTGACAGTTTTCACCAAAGATTTAAGTAAAATGTGTGGTGTTTGGATATGTAGGCAGCCATTTAGTGAAGGTTTGTTCCTCTGTATTTTCCATCTATCCATCCATTTTCCGTACTGCTTATCCTACACAGGGTCACGGGGAAGCTGAGGTCCAGGGAATTCAGGGCAAAAGGCAGGGGACACCCTGGACGGGGTGCCAACCCATCACAGGGCACAATCGCACACGCATTCACACACTAAAGACAATTTGGAAATTCCTACAATTTGGAAGAATCAGCCTACAACGCATGTCTTTGGACTTGGGGAAGAAACCGGAGTACCTGGAGGAAATCCCAGTGGAGACGGGTGGAGGGGGGATTCGAATCCCCAATCCCGAAGGTGCGAGGCAAACGTGCTATCCACCAAGCCACCGTGCCCCTCCTCTGTATTTTCACCAAACATTAAATTACTGCCGTGCTGTTGTTAGAATGCAAGCCATTAACAAATGTGCTGTGTCTTATGCTTATTGGTTCACTTTATGAGAGAGAAATGCAGCAACAACACACTGTTTCTAACATCAGATGAGACCTAGCGTGGTCTGAATATAGCTTACTGGAGTAGCTCAAGTAGGTTCATGGGTGGAGTTATGGGATTGGAAAGTGACAGACGCGCGGCACTGGTTTCGAATCCGCAAACCGCCCTCTAAGCATGCTTATACACACTAATGATTGATTATACAGCACTGGTGTTTTACTCTGCTTCTACACACACACACACAGAGAGAGAGAGAGAGAGAGAGAGAGAGAGAGAGAGAGAGAGAGAAAGAGCAGGGCATGCTTTAAACTCAATTGCTACAATAGGCCACTAAAATCTAATAATTTGAACTTCTTAAAACAAAAAAAATGGCACAATTTTCATCATATATCTTCCATCTTTGCAGGAGTGTGATCCATATAATGGCTGGTCTTTCAGTCAACACACACACCACTCGCTCACTCACTCACACACGCACACGCTCATGCATACTTAACATCAATCCTGACTTATTAAATGCCCTGATATCTGATTGACAGCCATTTGACTCAAGAATAAACCCGATCTTTTGGGCAGACATACTGAGGCTTCAAAGGTCGCCACACACTAGAGCAGACAACCATAAGGTTGCCCAATGACCTCAGGGTGTGTTTGAGTGTGTTTGCATGTTTATATATGTCACAGAACCAAAAAAAAAACCAGAGAGAGAGAAAGAGAGAGTAATAGCATAGGGTGACCCTGTTCAGCTTTTTGTGTCCACCCGGCTTAATGACCTCTCCAGAGATTCTGCTTCTGTTCTGCTGATCTTAGAGTGAGATTAATGTCCTCTCCGTGTCTGTGTGTGTGTCCAATGCGTGTGTGCACGCATGTGTGAAATGCTTCTCTTAAGAACTACTAACGATATACAGGAATGCCGGTGCTGTTTAACGTTAGTATGTTAACATGTTGGTTATATTAGTTCTTTCTCACTTCTAGGAGAGGTTTAATAAAGAAGGGAAGGTTTAATAATAAGGAAGGTAAAAAAGCAGCAAAATAATCACCGAGCAGAGAGAAAATAGTGCTGAGAAAGGAGGAAAGTGCAGGAGGACAGCAGGGGAGGAAAAAAAAAAAGTGGAAGGGTAGTATAAGAGAGAGGTAGAGGTGGAGTGAGTGGGAGGATTTCAGAAAGCTTGGTGTTCTCTTGCCTAGGTCCAGGTCCTCAAAAGTGAACATGAGAACTTTAGGGAACAAGTTAAGCAGACATGGAAGCAAGAGAAGAGGCATTTCTACTAACTTAGGATTTCTGCTGACCACACCAGACACCCAAATCGCCGCTGGGTAGTGCAATCATTCACCCATTCTAATGAATGCATCAGTGTCGATGTTTACGATCTGGCATTCAGCGATTAAGAGTGAAACCTGACTCCAGTTTACTGCTAGCTAGAAACTTTAGCAAATCATTATCAGTCCTTCCTTTGCACAATAGTAAATCACTCTAAACACGTTCTAAATCATATCATATTTACTTAAATTGCTGGCTGCTTTGAATTCATCTTCCGTACATTGTACTGTCTTGGGAAGAGAGATCTGCCCCTGAGCAAAGACAGATAAATTAAAAAAATAAAAATCATCAGACATCACAAAATTGATGTGTCATTCTAGTGTTATATTTGTCTTCTACAAGCTTAGCATTAGTATGCATATCAGGTCATGTGACCTTGTATAGCGTATCCAGACCCAAAGTCAGACTGTTGGAGATATTTAGCAGCATTGTGGATGTGGCATCACCTGGAGAAATGACGTAAACACTAACAATTTGCAGGAAGCAATAACGTGAAAGTGATGTAAACACTAATGCCTTTAAAACTGGGTCCCGATATAAACTGTAGACAGGTTGTCTCAAATATCGCAATACAAAATGCTGGCGAATTTTGCTTCTCTGAGGTGTATTGTGATATTTCTGTTTAATATTCATTATGAACTCTACCTCTTCTTACCTACTAGGTGGCAGCGGCAGAAGTAGCAGCATGCAGAGCACGCAGTCTCGCTTTGGCCTGCGTGAACTTGAAAAAAATAATACTGAAACAGCCGTAGTACACTACTGCTAAATACTTTCCACTGTCCAGCATTCACACTGTAAACCGCTGTATATATATATATAAATATATATATATATATATATATATATACGTGCACTCCTACCACGACCGGCTTGATCGCAGCTTGAAATGCGGGTTAAAGTGAGTGAGGGTGCTCTCTTGTGGTCTGGGGAGAAATTTTCCACGGTGGCTGTGACAAAAATAACGTTAATAATAAGGGAAAATTACACCTTATATTACTGATCCCGATCTACTTTTCTTACAATACAATGTATTGAAACTGAAGTGGTTTGATTTCTGTCATTACAAAATAAATGTATTAAAATGCAATATTTTGTTTGTGTCAATATCATCTTGTGAAGCCTACATCTTGTATCGTTGCTTTAGTGTGAAAAAAACAACTGAAATAGGAACTAAAACAGAGTTCAAACAAGTGGAAATGTTAAAGTGATATTTCTACAATGCTTACAACTTTATCTTTCCACAGTAAGAATGACATTTGCATGAAATTACCCTACTGTTTTTGTTTTACAAGGCTTTTTACACACAAAAAAAAATAAAGGGTGCCAAAAATTAGCATTTATAGTGACATTTCAAGCCAAAACAAAATACCGTCTTTACTCTAAGCATGACAACAACACTATATGCAAATTTGGGAAGAATTAGAGAGAGAGAAAGAAAGAAAGACAGGAAGAGGAGAGAAAAACTGCCTCTGTAGGCATGAAATGCGATTCATTTCAGACCTATCCAAGCAGTGTGTGTGTAATGGCAATGATACACTGCTGTAATCCATTTAAACCAGTTTGGCTGCCGAGCCTTCACAACACACACACACACACACATATATATATATACACACAAACCAAACAGCATATTTACACCAATTGATATCCACACACCCTTCAACATTAATCAACTCATATCCTCTCTCTCTCTCGCTCATACACACATCTACTATACACATGCAGGATCATCCACAAAATTAGATCTACTAAAATCTTTGCACTGGTGTTTTTTCCTTAAGAAAGTACCCAAGAAGCCACTCATCTTACACACAGCTGCTTTGGGAACAAAATTAAACACACCCCCACTAATAAAGGCGTGGTGATTTATTATGTGTTGCTACTCACTGTTGCACACAAAAATCACATCGCCCCTTTAATTAGCTCCCTCCTCTCATAGGGGGTTGAAAACGATTCAGCTGAACTAGGAATAATAAGTAAATAAATAAGGAGGCGAAGTGTCAGAATCTGAGAGCTTATTTTTCATCATCAGTGATTCAATATATCGAATATCAAATGGTTGAAGAGTGACTCGCTGGCTGCACTTCATAAATGAATAATGTTTGCTGTTCAGCAACAAGAACATTATGCAGAATGGCTTGCTGCAATAGCCATGGGCGAGTAATCAGAGCTACAGTTAATGTGTACATTACATTTTCAGAATGGGGAAAAATGACTGTTGCATGGCTGTTGCTGCCAATCAGCTGAGAAACTGCTGATCTCCTGGGATTTTCACAGACAGAATGGGACAAAAAAAAATAATAATAATAATAACCACTTTTTACAACCGTGGTGGGCAGAAAAGCATCTCAGAAAGCACATGTCAAACCTTGTTAACCTTAGATTTGCTACAACAGCAGAAAACCACAACAGGTTCTGCTCCTGTCAGCCAAGAACAGGAAACTGAGGCATTGGGAAAATGGTGCTTGGTCCTTTTCAATAAAAGCCTGTTTGTCACTATGTGAAATGTCTCCACTGTCCTCTTCCCTGTACATCAGTGGAAAAGGACCACCATAGGACCAGATATGACCAGACATGATGTGGGTAGTGTATAATCCTGAGCGCAGTGGTGGCACTGATACTGTACGATAGTTGGTGTTGGTTCAAGTGTATCAGGTGCACCTTATTAGATGTAGATGTAGATGTACAGGTGCAGGTGTACCATTAGAGAATAAAGCTTATCTTTCTCCACGCACAGACTGTGTTCTCTAATTCGCTGACTTCACTGTTTCTTACCACAAGACATTCGCTGGATACTTATGAGTAACTTACTGTTCCCTATTCAGCAGTTACACAATAATCAGTCAAATCCAATAAAAAATCCACTGGTCAGTGGTGGTCAGCTGACTGCAATAACGATACTTTTGGGCACATGTCTATATTACGAATTTCCTATCAGTAAGTCTGGAAATAAGAGTGACGGTATAAGAACGAACAGACAGAGATAGAGAGGTACAGGTTAGATAGAAAGAAGATACCGATCTTCAAGGGTAATTTGATAAGCATCAGACTCAATAACAGGATTATCCCACAAGCCTGCATTAACACACTCACACCACCTCTCTATCCGTCTCTCATCACTCGTTCAGCATCTTTCCCTGCCTCCCTCCTGTCTTCTTTTTCCATTGTGGACTGAGCATGAGTTCATTCCTCACCATAGGCAGCCTTTCAGACGCCCGGAGGTGCGTACACGTGTGTGTGTATGGTGTGTGTGTGTGTGCACGTGCAACGGTGTGTGAGTGTTTTAAACGCCTCTTTGCTTGAAAGCTCTCTAAGCAAATTTCATTTGCACCTCTCTGATCCTTTTCTGTCAGGGCTAGTTCTGGCTAATGGGCCTCAACTCTGCCTTCCTGAATACAGCAAAGGAGACAGGAAAGAGACGTCGCGCACACACACACACACACACACACAAAATGACTGTTAGAATTATTAAGATTTTTCAGGATGCACCAATCCTGCTTGTTCCATTTTCGAAATCAAAGCTCTGGGTATCATCATTTATGATATTTTATAATCAATGTCACATCAATTTAATGATTATATGCAAAAACAAACGTGGATTTATATGGCACAGCTGTTCTGTGTGCAAGTGTGTGTGTGTGTGTGTGTGTGTGTGTGTGTGTGTGTGTGTGTGTGTGTGTGTGCACGAGTCAGAATCAAGGCAGTGATAGCTATACAAGGTTGGCGGGGTGGAAAAGACTGTGAACTGAGCAAGACATACCATGCTGGCTTTGGATGGGCAATACACACACACACACACAAAGATCTGCATTTTCTCTCTCTCTCTCTCTCTCTCCATCAGTGTGTGTGTGTGTGTGCACGTGTACACTCTCCTGCATGTAGGCATTTGTAATAAGAGCTAATTCCCCCTAATGTCGTTACCTGGTCTGGTTCCTATGACATTAATTAACGCTTTGTTACTAATCACAGCTGAGATTACCTGCTCCTTCCTCTTCTCTCCTCCACCACACCAGATGGCGTTTGCTCTTCTTCCCCCACACATACAAACACACAGACACACACACACACGAGCACACACTGACGCACACAACTGCTGTTGGCCTGTTGGAGCGAGAAATCAGCTCACAAATATCGTTCACTTTTACTCCAAAAAACAAACAGAAGATTACACGCCGTGCCTGGGTTCACTGCTTAGATCTGCTTCTATGTTCATTAATGAAAAATAAATAACACAGCGACAATGCTCATGATGCGACCCAAGGGCCTTTATCAATAAAACTTTGCATAGATTTATTACTAAAACCTTCTGTATAGGGGTGGGTGATACAGGGGTGGGTGATACAAGGGTAGCAAAAATACATGATATATATCACAGTATATAAATTTGCTGAGGTTTTGCTAACAAAACATTTACTCACAATAAAATCGGTAGTCTAAGTCCAATCTTTCTAAAATATGCTAAATAAATACCTCTAATTAATAACTTTTTTGTTAAGACACAGTGACATGAGAAAGAAGAGATGATTAATAAAAGATTAATAAAGCAAAGAGATGTTTGATGGCTGGAATTAATAATAAACATAAATTGATGGAAATGAACAGTGTTATATACACTGCAGTGGCAGTGTTTATATGCAGGAAATACATTCAGCTTCAGTTAATGTCCACATCAAACATCAGAAACAGGAAAAATGTAACCTCACCGACTCTGACCATGGGTTGTGGTTTGAGTATTTCAGAAACTGATAATTTCCTGGGATTTTCACACACAACAGTCTCTAGAGATTACACAGAATGGTATGAAAACTAAAACACATCCAGTGAGCAGCAGTTCTGCCCTCAGAAACATCTTGTTGATGTGAGAGGTCAGAGGAGAATAGTCAGACTGGTCTGAGCTGACACGAAGTCAAATAACCACTCTTTACAACCGTGCTGAGCAGAAAAGCATCTCAAAACATGTCAAACCTTGAGAAGGACGTGCTCCACCAGTAAAAGACTGCATAAGTTTCAAGTCCTCTCAGACAAAAAAACAGGAATGTGAGGCTACAGCGGGTAAATGTTCACCCAAACTGAACAGTTAAAGATTGGAGAAAGACCAGGCGACCTTTTTTCCAAGCACTTTTTGCATTTTTGTCCAAAACGTCCTGTTTCTATGGAAACTTTGTGTACGACGATGAACTTATACAGTGCCTGTAGTTTTGAAATAGTCCAAACCAAATATCTGTATGACATTAAAATTTAAATGAAATGGAAAAAGGACTGCATCCCTTTAACATTTTAACACAATCCCAAGTAAGAGTGGGCGACATGACAGAAATATCACATCAAGATTCTTGAATTTATTTCCACAAAACACGACATGTCTCATGGCATACAGGCTTGCAAACAATTTCCCAGAAATATGTTAATATATACAGTTGTATTTTTTTATTACTGTTTGATAATATTTTATTAATGTCTACAATTAATGTAACATAAAAGTGTAAAAATAAACAAAAATTAATTGGTAGAATTTAAAAAATTTTACAAATTAAGTAAAAAAAATTTTGTATTACATCTCAGCTGCTTCCAGCAATTGTAATTATTTAAAAAGAAAAACTTAAAAATATAATAAAAACAGCATGATATCCATGATATCTCAGAAAAGCTTATTGTGATATGATTATACAATATCAATATTGTGATAAATTATATCACCCAGTCCTAGTCCCAGATCTCAGGGCAAGACTGGAGTCACTATTACAGGGATGCCACCCAACCCAGTCACAGAAACCTGACGAGCATGAGAGAGAGAGAGAGAGAGAGAGAGAGAGAGAGGGGGGGGGGGGGTATGGCTGCAGGGTTTAATTAGTGATATCTCCTCTGTGCTTTAAAGTTGGAGAAAGGTAAGAGAAGAGATCTTGCTCTTTTCCCCCTCCTTTTTCATGCCTCGGCAGTGTTCTTCATTCACTCACCACTTTGACCACGTTCTCACCTCCACTTACTCTATCTCTCTATCTCTCTCTATCTTTCTCTCTGTGAGACCAGTACAACAGATGGTGTATCTCACTCCTAAGCCAAGCTGCTCTCAATGTCTCCATCTCTCTCTCTCTCTCTCTCTCTCTGTTCCTCTGTCTCGGAGAGCAAGGGCGCAGAGAGCCACTGTTGTCCTGTGTGCAATGACATCCTGCTCCTTAATTGATTTCTCTTGTTCTTGTCGCCAGAGTGAAGGCATCCAGTAGGAGCACGAACCTCACTCTATCTCTCTCTTTTTCTTTTTACCTCTCCTGAGCAATGTGTCCATGCATACTGCTTCCTTCTGTCAAGTCACAAGGGAGAGAGACAGAGAGAGAAAGAAGGTATGGAACCACAAAAAAAGAAGCTTTATCTCAAACTCGGGGATGTCTTCCACAGAGCTAAAAATATAGTAATCATCATCAGTCAGATCAGCATATGGCTCTAATTAACAGCCCATACACACACACGCACACAAACACACACACACATCCCAACTACATGCAAGAGTGAAGCACTCATTATTCCTTTACTTAGAGAGGGACGCTGCAGGCTGAGTAGTAAGGGAATGAGAAATCGAAAGAGAAGAATGAGATTGAGAAAGAGAATAATCCACCATTTTATCTTTAAGATCTGCTTCAAGATCTACTTTGCTGCATAATTGAATGGTTGTTCTGTTTACAACAGCATTAACGTGCTTGTTAGTATTCGAACCCATTCAAATAACAAAGCTTTACAACTAAAAATCCATCACACAGAAAGTTCACAGCAACAGTTCCTACATCAGGAAAGAAACACTCCTCCTGGAGCATGTAGCTACTTTCATTTAGGATTTTAATTGACTTCCTCTAAATAGTGCTGACCTGTTTAAACTGCTCTCCACCTCCACCACTCTTCAGTGTTTGAGAATTTATCAATTTATTAATTACACAGAGACGTGGACATATACATACAGCCACATACACACACATGCACGCAACACTTACACCCCCACAGTCTCCTCTCCACCTCTGTACCCATTTCTCTCTGAACTGTCATATGAATCAGCCATAATGGCTCTGATGTCACCTTTGGTATGCTGATCCACTCACTCAACCACTTAATAAATGGTGGATTTATTAGAAAGACAGAGAGAGAGAGAGACAGAGAGAGGAGAAATTAACAGTGCTGTCAGATGGGGTGGGGTTGGGTTTCCCAATGAATGTCTGTTTTCAAATGTGCAATTCTTTCAAGGGATAAGAATTACATCTGACTTCTAGGGGTGTAAAGATTTACTGATGCAGAACAACATCCGTTGAGCTAAAGCAGGTCTGCGATGATGACAGAAAAAGATCCGAGCATGTATTGATAAAGTCAGATATCACTTGCTCAGCTCTTTTTATTTTTACCATTATCAAATGAATTGCCTTTGGCACTGCATGAATCTTTTGCATCTCCCCCCCTTTCTAAATGCTTCTCTGTGCCTTCCAGGCATAGTGAAGGAGGCGAGGCCTCTGAGCTGCATTCGAATTACCTTGGAAGTGTGAAGTCGGCGCTCAGAACGATGTCATTTTCGACCGCTGAGCACAGCTACAAAATGGGAATAAAACATGGATGCGTCTGTGTTTGTCTTTAGTTAGCAACAAGTTAGCCAGCTAACTATGATGAGTGACATATACTTTCCTCCTCTGTATAGTCAGTATGTAGATTTAACAAGTGGATATGCCTGTATGTTGACTGATCTAAAGCCTTGTATAAACAGCCAGCTGTGTGCAGCCATGTTGATTTGACGTCACTTGCTGAAGAGGACGGAACTGGATTTGGGAATTATGAGTTAAGAACTCTAGTCGAATGCAGCATAACAGTCCCAGTGATGGAGACATGACATATAGGCTTATTGATCACAGCAAAAAAGGCATAAACTCTGTCCCTGTCAGTCCTAGTGAAGGAGGCGTGGTCTCTGTAGCCAACAGTCCCAGTGATGGAGACGTGACATATAGATCTGTTAGTCTCTCTGATGAAGGTGTGGCCTCTGTGCCTTCACGTTCTCTTAAAACCCAGGGTCTGCACTCATCTCAGTTGAGGTTCAATCAGAAAGCCCCTTCCTACTGGGGTACTGACCCCCGTCCCATTCCTACTAAAGCACCTGTTCCCTTTCAACCAAATCCAAACCTGTGGTGTTAATCAGATGACCCCACTGACAGAGGTTATGCATGTATGTGTGAATGTACATGCATGCTCATACACACACACACACATACATGCACACTGAAAGAGCAGGTTTGGATAAGTCTTCTAATCTAAGGAGTGAATAGAAGTGTAGTATGGTAGCTGTGAGGGGTCAAACTGACTCAGCTCTGGGAGTGGTAATACACAAGGCTGCTCTTCCACTAACAGCAATTTCTCTCTCTCTATCTCTCTATCTACAATGAATAACTGCTCCTGGGCTACATCAGCAGAAAAGATGCAAAGGAAGAAGGTGGATAAATAAAGCAGCCACTTTTTATGTCTGCAAAGCAGGGCATAGGGAGAAAGAAAGAGAAAGAGAAAGAGAGAGAGAGAGAGAGAGAGAGAGAGACAGAGGCATCTTGTTTAAGATGACTAGAAATCTGAAAGCATCTGCACCAGGTGTACCAAATTATCTTTCACCGCGTTCTTGTTATAAAACCATGTATGTATATGTGTGTGTATGTTTGCCGGTGTTTTAATGGGTATTGTCTAGCACAGCAATAAACACAATGCCATATGGAGGAAGCTATAAACAGCCTGTGAAATGCAAAGTCTGATGTATTTGAGAAAAAAGATGGAACAAGAGGTGAGTGAGTGTATCTGCGTGGCTCCGATTACATCATTATGGCGAGCATGCGGATTGCTAAATTAATGCTAAAACATACGCAGGTCTGCTTCATAGACACAGATCTAACAGAAAGCTCCTCCTACTGTTTGTGGGTGGTTTTAGCTCAGTGACTGCACCCTCTTTCTTTATCTGCTACATTTGAAAGCACACCACTGTGAAGCAGCTGACGTCATAGTTGACGCCTGTCAGTGCTTCTGAATGGACGGCTGAAATTGTTCAGACCTGACTACATTACAGTTGCTTGTTAAGAAAAACTCTGTGCTCACCTTATAACGATGGATGGAAAACGATAAAATGGATGTTCCATTTTCCTCAATGGTGCAGCAATGAAAAACATGGGCTGGTAGCCAAGACAATAAATAAATAAATAAATAAATAAATAAATAAATAAAAACAAAGCTCAGACTTCTGTCATTATGACGTAATGGAGGTTTTTACTTTTTTGTTTTGTTTTCTTTTCTTTTTTTTTTAAGAAACATGGATGCGGAACAGTACCTGGTGATCTAACAGTAAACACAAATAGTTTATTAAAGTTGACTAACTAGGTTGTGCAACTTCAAGTAGCACTTCATCATTGTTGAATCATTTGCTTGCTGTCGCCAACATGCTATACGACTGCCAAAGCTTTCATGGCAAGGTTGCTTGTAGCAATTCTGAAATGTTTTTTTTTTTCAACACTAATGTATAATCGCAGCAAAAACCCTCATTTAAGGAAGACACACAAGTCCAGGACCATCAGTTTTCCTGACCCAGTTCTGCCAGTATATCTGTATCACTTAAAAGAGAGAGAGAGAGAGAGAGAGAGAGAGAGAGAGTGTGTGTTGTGGAGGCACCAGGCTGTACTTGGGATATGAGATGGATAATTAAGGAAAGAGAAAATGCAACTTTAAAGGCGACTGGAGCACGCTGATTTGTTTGATTTCCTTGCTCTAGTTGTCTGTTGGTTGATTGCGATCAGTTCTTCCTAAAAGCCTGGGATGACTAATACTGCACATGCACAACCACACACACACACACACACACATACACACACACACACTCCCTCTCTCTCTCCCTTAAAGCCTTTATAACAGTGAATTACTGCAGACTTCCGATTTGCTACTCTTGTTAAGCTTCAGTGGAGAAATGTCGCTGTTTATTAAACCACCTCCAGGAAGAAGAACTGCACACTATCGCGCATGCACACATCCAGTGACTTTTATACTTGTATGCACGCACACACACACACACACACACACACACAGTGGCCTGACCCTTGGGGACTTTAATCAAAAGGATGGACAGACCACTCCAGCACTTGCCCAGAAGTATGAGATGCATCAAAGTGAGAATTAGTTCTGCTTTTATAAAGCCTGTGGGGGTTCATCTACACAGCACACTAAACACTACCACACACATATATACACACACACACACACAGCGCTCTTTGTGACAGACACATTTGAGAAGCGTTTCTTCCTGCAAACAGAGCAGTGTCTCGTGGGAAACTTCTCACCCCTTTCCTGTCTCGTTTCCTCCCTCTGCTGTGCACTTCCATCAGAAAAGGAAAGACTGAGCTTTTAAAAGATGTCTGCTAGCTTTCCAGACAATAGCCCTGCTCCATGTTTAAACTCTGTGTGTGTGTATAAGAGAGAGAGAGAGAGAGAGAGAGAGAGAGAGAGACAGAGAGAGAGAGAGAGAGATACTGGAGTAAATATAGAAAATATCCATGTCATATCCATGGAATCTCCCAATACTGTACATAGCTAGATTTCTACAAAAGCCACAGCTGTAGTTCAGCGCCATTTTTCATAGATTCTTATGATGCATCAAGAATACTTTTACATCAAAACAATCTCCCAAAAAAGCAGCCTTTTTTTAATAGCCGAGGTAAAAACAAAATCACTTATATATTCCCCAATTACCTGTGTATTTAAATTCATTTGCTCTTAATTTATTCTCAGTTCCTCGACTCCTATTACAATTTCCTATTCCTTATTTCGCAATTTCAATTCCTATCTTTCATGCAGCAATATAACACATGTACTGAAGCAGCAGCAGCATCTACAGTCTGTGAGGAACCGTTTCATACAAAACGTTAAAATCACATTCAATTTTCCTGATAGTAAAATATTTGGCGTGTATATTGTATAGGCTCCATATGTATAGAACGTGCTAAACAGTGTGCTGCTAATCGATTATGCACATCCTTTTAACGGGACAGTTGAAAAAAAAAAGTTAGGAAGCAAGCACCATTTTTGGGACACGTTCCCACGGTACCTCGACAAGACAGCACTAAAAAAAAAAAAAAAAACGCCTATTATTTTGGACCAATTTTAATAAGCGATGGATTTATCCTGGTTTTAAAATAGCCAACCATAGCAGCAACTATAGCTTCACCCTTTAAAGAAGATCCAAATGATAAAATACTGTGATTAAAACAAATTAATCATGATAAAGGATTAACATGTAAGTATTTGTATTGATATTGCAGTATTGAACTGTCATTGCTCAGGAATGAGATGTTTTGCAGGGGTTTTTTTTCAGTTTCTGTCCCCTTATTAGTGTCACAAAATACAGTTTTGGTCTGTTCATGTCTTTCGGTGGATGTTCCAAGTATAAATAATAATTTTCAGCATTTATCACATCCAGTAGAATTTGTATTTGCAACAATCACACTAATATACAAATGCACTCATTCCAAAGTAGTCCACAATGGCCCATGTGAGGATCTCAACTTCACATAATCAGCCTTCACACACACACACACACACAGGAACTGATATGCTGGATGTCAGAACATTGTGTGTCCCTGAGGACAGATTTGCCAGCGAGAACGCTGGACGTTTCATCTCTTTTAAAGCTTGTGTGCTCTTGCGTCGCCATCGCTGAGGGAAACTCAGCGAGCTGAACTGTCAATCACACATCAACACCATATCCTACTTAACACTAGATGGGAATGCAGAGTCGTGTAAAAGCCTTGAGCACCTCAATCGTGCTGTAGAAGTGTATAGTACCATCTGGTAAGGAATGAGCCATGAGTACATGCACTCGACTGTCTCACAGGACGATGTTCAGGCATGTAAATAATATATAAATAGTCACCTGTGTACAATGAAGCATTATGCCTAGTGCATGCATTTGTATGTGTGTGTGTGTGCAATGATGTTTTTTGATGTCTTAACTGTCATTGCTCTTTCTCTCGCTGTTGCCTCACACACACACACACACACTGATACAGTCTAACTTGGAGTGTCATGAGGTCAGAAGCATCACAATAAGCAGGTCAGAAAGAGCTCCACCAAGTGCAAAGGTCTGTCTGATGTCTAAAGCAGTTTACTTCAACACAAATCCATCCACAAGCTTCCCAGCATTCCTGATATTCCCATGAGCTCTGACTAAACAACATGTCCAAGTGTCAGAGTGTCCAAGTTAATAACACAACAGCAACAACACCTGGTTTAAAAATAATAATAATAATAATAATAATAATACTAAAAATAAATAAATAAACCATTTACTTACTACATATCCCGAAAGAAGACTGCAAAGCCTTGGAAACTGGAATTTAAACCAAAAAATAAATAAATAAAAAATACAAATATAATACAATATAATACAATAGAATAGAATATTAGCAATGTGGCTAGCTCACCTGACACAGCTACCAACTTCAATTCATTAAGTCATTAATCAGCTTGCTTTGTTAAAAATTAGCCTGTTAGCTTAACTAGAGCTTAGCACTTACCCAAGCGCTCAGGAAGGGAAAAATCCGCCAGAAAATCCAGAGGAGTGTTATCTTTCTTCACTCTTAGCCAGAAACAGCGAGCATTAGCATGATTTAGTCCAAACACAGAGCTCCAAACGCGAACTGTAGCCTGGAAAAAGGACACAACATCAGACAGGAGCCAAAAAAACAAAACAAAAAAGTGAGGTGTTGTTAACGCGAGGAAAAGAAAAACGGACAGTCCCGGAGGATACCTGCTCTCTCTCTCTCTCTCCCTGTGCCTGTCTTTAATCTCGAAATGACCGGAGACGAGAAAAGTAAAGGAGAAATGTTGAGAGAGAGAGTGGTCTGTTTTATTGTTGTTGTTGTTGTTGTTATTATTTTGGAAATAAAGAAGTAGGCGCTGTGAGGAAAGTGTGTGCCGTTACGCAGCCGGGTGACCGTTGGAGAGCGCGAGAACTCTGCGCGGCGCGCGCTGACGAGAGAGAGAGAGAGAGAGAGAGAGAGAGAGAGATGGGGGGAGAGAGAGAGAAGGAGAGAGAGAGATGGGGGGGGAGCTGTGTGTTTTTTCTTTTCTTTTTTCAGACGCTTTCACTCTACCATCCCGCGCACCTGCATTTCCCGTAACGAGCCGCTTGATGGCCGGAGGTTGTATCTCTCTCTCTCTCTCTCTCTCTTTCTCTCTGTATGTCTCTCCTCTCTCTCTCTCTCTCTCTCTGACTATTTCTGTCTTTCTGTATCTCTCTCTCTCTCTCTCTCTCTCTCTCTATTTCTGTCTTTCTGTATCTCTCTCTCTCTCTGTATGTCTCTCTTTCTCTCGCTCTCTGTCTTTCTCTCTGTCTATTTCTGTCTTTCTGTTTCTCTGTCTATCTCTGTATGTCTCTCTCTCTATATATATGTCTCTCTCTGTCTCTGTCTGTATCTCTGTATCTGTCTCACTCTCTGTCTCTTTCTGTCTGTCTCTCTCTCTCTCTCTGTATCCATCTTTCTCTCTCCATCTCTTTCTGTCTCTCTCTCTCTCTCACTCTTTCATCGGACAGCTATTAACGGCTGACATTGTTTATTTTCCTTAATCGCCCGAACGTGAATCAATCTGCTTCGGAATTGATCGGTTTCACGGGTACTTAACGTCTGACTTTAACAGAGGGCTGTTGGTTGCCAGACCAGCATCGACTTCCCCTCTGCACAAAGTTACACAGGTAAAGTGCTGCGTGTGCCTGAATTTAGGGAGTGTGGAAGGAAGTGTGTTAAATGGTAGCTCTCACTGTGAAATTCGTGCAAATTGGAACAAGCGAGCGTGATGTGATGTCGTAGGAAAAGGTACGAACGCTAACTCCGTCCCTAACCCTAACCATTAAGGCTCAGGTTCCCAGCCTTGATCATGGAAAACCCCCTGTCCTGCACAGGTGAGTGTTTCCCTGTTCTCAGTTCTCAGTACTGGTGAACCGGTGACACCTGACCGTCACACCCATCTTCCCCAAACTGTTGCCATAAAGTTGGAAGCACCAAATATAAGATTAAACCTTAAAATTGAAGTTTTCAGGAGAAACTATTTCACCTCCTTCGCAATTACATGTATGACAAATACCACAGCGACAAAGATTCTTGCAAAAATAGTTGACTTGGAAAATAATTGTACACACACACACACACACACACACACACACACACACTCATCCCCTATGGATCCAGCTCAGCCTCTATGAAATGTTCTGTCAATCTTTGTCTAACTCGATTAAATTCCTTTAATTTTGTAATCTCATTATAAAATGCATGAAAGCTGACAGAAGAGGCAGTGCAGCAGGAAACAATCCACAAGCAGTCTCCAGACTCCCACTGTTGTCCGAATGTGTGGTTTAAACTGAACCGTTTAGCTTAAAGCTTTCCAGAATCTTTGCTCACACGCCCTCGTCTGATTGGCTACAATAAACACAATGCTGCGGCTGTGTTCATTTAAGCTTGGCTGAACTTTTGATGCCCAGGACAACGTTAGCATTACAGAAGTCTGATTTACAGGAGACGTGTTTCCTGTCCCAAATGGCACACTTGCTGGCTCTCAGTCCTCGTTCGCGTGTGCCTGCAAGGTAAGTGAGGCCGTAGGGGATCCTAGGTCTCAGTTTGGGGTTCAAAAGGAGACACGGGACATGATCGCCCTCTATATTGTTAAAGCTCGCATCGAAGCAGACTCAGTTGCTGTCTCTTACCCGAAACCCTTTGAGATCATAACTGAAGACCAATCACAGTGGATGGGTTTAGTGTCGACTTGTCATTAAGTTACAACTACTATGAAAACAAAACAGCAGCTAAGTATGATTAATTAAGTTATGTAATTACCTAGGCACTGTACCTTGTCATAAAGACATCAGTCATCCAGTTTAGCTAACATTTTCATTACTTACTCAGCTATTTGCTTTCACACTTTAGCTACCATCCTAAAGCCTTGTTTTGGCCAGGTGAATAAATGAACAGGCATTCAAAATAAGGTACAAGTACAGCACATGTGCTGTCCACGCAGACTACAGGTTACGCATAAACAGTTTTATTTTATCTAGTAGCTCAGCTATAAAGAAATTGCAATATATGGCATGTAGCATTGCATGAGGACAGACACAGCATGTAGGAAGTCAGTGAGAAGTCAACGGTAATCAATGGTAATCAATTCAAACCTCTCACATTTTAACCTACCAGAGTGGTGCCTTAGACCAAGCAATACCTTTAAGAAGTAAAACCACAAAGGGCTAAAACAATGGGTAAAATGGTTAAAACAATGGTGTAGAGTTGCCATCAAATAGATTTGCCCCTAAATACAATCACAACACAAAAAGTGAAAGGCAAGAACACAAATAAAACCATTAAAGAACTGAATCATATAACACACCGGAAGAGGAAGTAAGCCTTCTCTTGGTTAAAGCTCAGATGAATACCTAAAGAGAACCTATTTCCGATGTTAAAAATGATGGCAAAAGCGTATTTTATTTTAATAGAGCGATTGTTCCCAAAATACACCTCAGACTGTCACGGGCTAAAATGTCCCATAATATGCAGCATGGTTTATATCCATTGAGTCACTGGGAGTCCAATTGTTCCTTTCTTGAAAATAATTTAATTAATCATATCCTTTTTTTTTCTTTTTTTCCCCAAAGTATAAGTTTAAAAGTCGCTACATTGTAAGTGTAATTGCATTGCTCTCATGCTGCAGCTGCTTCACAGCAAGTAAAACAAAATCAAATCAAAAGTTATTTATTAAGTTATGAGAACATCTTCTGCAATATGTTGGATATCTCACATAAGTCAATAAAACAAAAAAGACCTGCCAATGTTTTTTTTTTCTTACTGTCAAAAAAAATAGTGCAATTAAAAGCAGTATTACAGTATGTGAATGATTCTTTTTAATATATAGGCATAAAATGACTATGTAGTAGACTGATTTATTTATTTACTTACTGATTTGTAGTGTAATATAGATGTACAGTGAAATTGACAGCTGTTTAAGCATTGAATAAACTCTATAGAGTTTTAAAAATAATGTAGCATTCATAATTGATTAAGCTGACATGACAACCCACCTGATTTCTAGATCATACTTAGATTGATGAACTAGCAGAAGTGGAAGGATGTTTGAAGGAGAATTGCAGCAAAATATCAATAATACAGCTATGTTACGTTTAGTTAAAGGTCGTGAAGGAAGAAGAGTCGATGCGTAGTTATTCCTAACCTTCTTTAGTGGGTCAGGACAGAGGACGCTTGTGTTTGTGTTTGTGTGTATGCTGGGGATAATAGTAAACTCCTTTGTTAGGTGACCTTAATGTGCATTACTTACTCCTCTATTGTGATACAGTAACCAAATATTGCTTTTTTAAAAGATATTTGTCTAAAACTGTGATGCAGATGCATGGGTAAGAGTCTACCTAATAATTAAAACAATCAGATCAAATGAGTTATGTTTTATGTGAGAATAGTGTTTTCACTATTTTAGCCATGTCCCGCTAAAATAGTGAAAACATAGGTTTGTCTCAAAAAAAAAAAAAAAAAACCTGCTAAAAAAAAACGAACTGCCCAGGCAACCAAATTGTCTGCAAAAACATGGACAAACAGCAATATTTTATGATTTAAAGCAGTGAAACAGTGTACAGATGTATGCCTATTGGGTCAAAGGAAAGCAAAAACAACACCAGGTCAGGATGTCTACGGCTTAAATAAGAAATTATTCTATTCATTTTTTTCATGAATAGATTTAAACATTGTACCGGATTACAAATGATTCACAACGTCTGCAGAATAAATTCACTCGACAAAATGCAAACCAAAACAGAAGGTAGTTTGAGTGATGCAGATATCATAGGTACCCTTAAATCTGGATGTAGATTCATTTAGATCCCTAATGAGCAAACCAGATCACAGCTCATCTGTGACGAACTAAAAACAAGACTAATTACAAGACACATGTGAGAATAATGATCAAGGAGTAGAAACCAGTAAGGAAACTTTCCCTGACGAAAAAAAAAAAACAAAAAACACTGGAATGCTTTGAGTGTGAAAATATGATTGATATTCTTCACACAGAGCAGATGCACTATAGATATAGCATCACCTTGGCCCTGTTGTGATACCTGGCGACTCCCGCACACCATTTCCCCTCAGAGGAATCCTAGTCGCTATCTTAAGGACCGTTCCAATAATTTAATCGCTGAAGTGAAGTTTGTTAGATGACTGCTTGGAGGCTGGAGATATTGAGTCATCAGTGTAGACCTGTGCGTATCAGAATTTACCCATAAGGCACTGTGATCTTTTCAGTATCTTGTTAAATCCAGCAAAAATAGTAGAAAGGTCTGTTTAGATACAGTATGCAAACATAAACCAATGAATTTAACATTTCAAAAGGATTACTCCAAGTCCTCCATCTGCACATACTCAGCTGACATGACCTCATTCAATATCTTTATTCTGCTCGCTAATTAGCAAGCACAAGCAAGCTTGTTAGCACTAAGGTACAACTTACAGACTATTACAAAACATAGGGTTAATTGTTAGCGTTAAAAAAAATGATAGCAAAGACATTTATGGATAATTAACTCAGTGTTCGGGAATATATTCTGCGTAAGTCATTACCTTCGCTGTACTGAGTAGGGAAGGAACTGAATATGAATATTATACATGTTATGAATGAGTAAAGATGATAGCACATTACTGTCTAGTAAAGGGTTAGGAGACGTTACAGTCACAGATATACTAGGGAATTTTCCCACAGTCCTTTTCTTTTTGTTCATCTCTCTCTTTCATCTTCAGGCTAAACCCATGGATCAGAGACTGACGGATTTGCTTCTCTCCGGCTCCCATCTGATTTCTCATGGATTTGAGGACAAAAGGATTTACATATTATTTCACTGGCGAGAATTCTGTTAGTTCATAATTCACAATTTTGTATGCTTGGTCTGTGTGCTTGTGTGTGTAGCTCATTTTCCCTTGACTAATAGAACTCATATTTAATATTAGCATTACTGGGACTTTGCCACAAAGGACAAGAGCAACATTAGCTATGAACAGATAATGCAGCATTATATCTGCGAAGAACAATGCTAGCCATCTGGGGTTAGATAAATATGCCTAAATTAATAAATAAATACATGAACTCAACAAAGAAACAAGCAAACCCTTTCGAATTATATTAGTGATCAAATAACCGCTGCTTTTAGCTGATCTTTTCCAAATCCTGAGCCATTACAATATGAGAAAGATGCTTAGCATCATTGGCAAAAACAGGTGGAAAGGTTCAAGGTTTTCTGCAGCTGATCGGGCGTCAGGAGGGAATTTCACGCAGTCTCAGACTGAGTTCAGAGAGGTAAACAAGGAGCACATCCCAACTCGCACAAGATCTCAGGAGGGCACAAGAAAGAAATAGTATGTGTGTATATGCATGCATGTATGTGGGTGTGTGTAGGAGTACTTGTGAGGCTCTGTAAGATTATACATTCATAATATATGACTGATATTTAAAAAAAGCTGTCCTAAGCTGTTCCTGTCTTTTTAAATTCCACAGATCATCCATTATGATTATGATTATCTGTATTACCTTATGAAGTAATATATATATATATAGTAGTAATAGTATCTCTCTCCCTCTCTCTCTCTGTGTGTGTGTGTGTGTGTTCAGTATCCTCAGACTAGAACAAGTTTAGATGCGTCAGTCTGCTAGAGCTGAAAAAACGTGTGTATTCCAATGAGGCTTAGTATCTTGTGAATAATCTATTTTCCTTCTTAATTAAAAAACTGTTAATGTCATAATTTCAAGCTTTGAAATAATTATATCAAGAACATTTCTGCACTATAGAGTCTATTTTCTACCTCCAAACTGCTGTGCCATCAACACAGGAAGAGCTTCACACAATCTCATAACCTTAAATGTAAAACTAGTGAATTCTGCAAGATGGAAAAATAAAATGGGAGATCTGAGATCTGAGAATTTGAAAACCATACCCATGCTACCACAATCATCTTTATCAGCATATGGGTTTTAATGGCAACTATATGGTTTTTAACTAATAATACCACATGGAGTAATAAAAAATGTAATACAACATCAAACAAATTGTTAGATTTTAGCCGTTGTCCTGTTGAAAGTGTTACCATTTCATCCACATGGATGAAGTTAAACTGTTGTGGTAAAGTTCTAGCGTACAACAATGATTTAATTACCATTATATCACCATTACAGAGTAAAATAATAATAATAATAATAATAATAATAATAATAATAAAGCATTTAACCCCAGCAAACTGTCAGCCAATTAAAACAATATGTGCAACTTTTTAATTATTCAAAAATAAATCAGTGTACACTTCAGACACTAAATGAATGATGCTATCTTCAGTTTTAAATGCTTTAAAGGAAACAGCGTGATAACGATCTGCAAATTATGCTAGCCAAAACTTGTATCAACATTTTGAAAAACATCCAACTTGTGCAAACATGTACAAGTCATTAATTAACTGAGTAATCTAGACTATCTAGCTCTAAATAGCTAAATATCTTTTGATATTTTACAATATGAAAGCTCTGTATTAACTTAAGATATCACTTCCGTTGTCACTAGCGAATAGCTGCTGCTGCAGCCCATAGGTAATTCTCGGGATAATGTGTAAAGGGCATCTTTGCTATATACTGTATCTAACGATGTAGCTAGAAACATGTATGAATTAAAACGAGCTAGGTAGCTAGCAAACCTACAGTAGCAAGTACCTTAACCCACAACAGTATTTGATTAAATTAGCTAGCCAGTTATCATTACCTTTCTTTTAGAAAATGTTGATAATGTAAGTGTGTTCATTTCAGTATAGCTCACTTTGTTATCTAACATAAGACTAGAATAGAAAATGGAGCATTTTTGGATTAGTTGTGTCAGTTGTACACATATGAAACTGTAAATTGTAAAGTAATTACTCAAGCAGTTTTTCACCAGATGACTTATTTACCCTAACTTAACAAATAGCCCTTGAGCCTTAGATTTGATTTTTTTTTTTTTGTAAGTATATACATTCCAGTGTTGCACTATGTGTGAGCTGGTGTACATACGCAGCGTGCAAGTATCTCTTTTGTATTTCCTCAAGGTGAAAAGAAGGAGGCAGACACATCCACAAAGCCACTGCTTACCCAGATGGAAAACTAGATAATATAGATAATAGGGGAAAAAACAAAAATATTCAATACAGTTATACCACAGTATTCTTTAAAGCTAAACATTTCCATAAGCTTGTTTTTGTTTTTCTGCTTATCTTTGTCAGATAGGTACCTCAAATATAAAGTAAATCAAATATAAGCTGCTCATGCAGCTCAGATTTGTCAAAGGTCACTAGTATAGAATGCTTTCTTTTCATTATTTTGTTGAATATACAAGAGAGTATATACACCGTATTCATACATGGCTGTACACAGAAAAGGTTAGCAGAAACACTACGTTCTTACCGTGCAATGTCGTTTAAGGACGTGCACAGGCATATCCCCAGCTGGTGACAAAATCTGAAGCAAGGAGTGTGAACAAAACTAACCTTGAATTGGTTTTGTATTGATCTGAGGTGTCAGAATGGTTGGTCTTCAATTGGTTTCAAAATTTAATTTTCTAGAGGGAGAACAAATTGCACGATAGACCAAACTTCCCTTGCAAAAAAAGGGGGAAAAAATTTCCTACCTCTCAACAATGTAATTAGTTCAGCCTATCCCTGAACATGATTTGTGCATGGAACACTCAGGTTTTCTCTGTATTTTGACGTTGTGAAAAGATTTTAGCCTCTGAATGGCAAACCTGGTTGAAAGTCAAGCATGGCCAAAAATCCCAATTGTAGTTCCAGTGACACATGGTGAAGTTCAGGAACTGCATTTACTGGGTTACTCTCTTCTTTCAGCATTATATTTGGAAATTTGATGGTCCCCAGAATCCATCTTTTGGGTCTTCTTTATCTTCTATTATGATCATGGTTGTGTTTAGTGTTGTTTTATATCCATTACCTGTCTTTACAAGAACATGTGTCTCTGTTGTGGGTTTTTTTCCCCATAGTGTTGGGAATTTTCCATGTGTGCATCCTTGTGTTTATACTGCAGAGAAATACAACATAGTGCCAACTAACACTCTACGGAGGATTGTGTGATTCACATGAGCAAAACAGCACATCTTGTTTTACATATTTGGTTTGATAAATATATGGGTTGGTTTTACCTAAATTGGCCAAATGTAGGGTGGCATCGATGCGAAGCGAATAATTTTGCATTCACAGTGCAATTTACTAAACCTTAAATTCTCAAAATAATTACTTAACATTACCGATGTACAGTTACATAGCAGACATTCATCTTATTCATTTATTAACAGGCACGTCTCCCTGACTTTAGTTGGCATTATATTTCATTTTCATTAAAGGGGCCAGTAATTCTGGGCTGGACTGTACATAAGCTGTGATCAGACACAGGACAGGAAGTGATGCCTAACTAGCTAATAGATGCTATATACAATAGCGGTTCAATACAACAATCTATTAAAATATATTAGTATGTGTTATGGTATAAACTAATGATAAATTGCCACATTACGTCACACTCAAAGATGATGCCAGCTTATAGGACCTATGACAGTCAGGTGGAAAAGATGAAATGTATGTGAGAACAGCCTGAAGAGAATGGACAGGTACCTTCACCTTAATTGAAAATGATTGGTCCTTCAAAAACGGCATTGTAAGATGTTAAATACTTCTCTCTCTCTCTCTCTCTCTCTCTATGTATCCATCTCTCTTTATATCCCACTCTTTTATTTTGAGATTCTAATTAGCCTCATATGTCATTATCATCACATTCATCTCTCGCCAAACATTGAGGCTGCCTGAGTCAACCTACTCAATTTCATAACAGCATCCCCTGCTTCTGAAACAACACAAATATGCTGCACAAGTCATTATGTAAGGAATAAAACACCATGGCACGTGATAGCACAGGAAAAATAATCTACGAAAATAATCTTTCTTGATATGTTTCACCCCATTACCACTATCGCAAACCGAAAAGCACAAGTCTCCGGTGGCAGAAAACGTACTGTTACAAAGCTCTGACACTGGAGACTCCTTCCATAAATGCTATATAAACATATCTTTTTCATATAAATACAATCCGTTTACTATTAGCCATAAATTATATAGATCGTCTGCCACACAAGTCCCTGTGAAAAAGTACTACAGAAGCGATAACGAGCACAAACACATACTTTCAAATTATTCCTTTAGAAGTGCAGAAATAACTACCTCGCTACAAGCCCACAGGCATTCTGATAACGCTTGAGTAGAGAGATTAGGAAATTATGGTCTGGTCTTTGCCTTTGGTGCACGAAGGTCAGTATCTCTTTGGCATGGAGTACAGGTTATATCAGAGCTTTCCAATTTAAGCAACAGAACAGAAACAGCAGAGAGAACTCGGAGGACCACTAGAGAGGAACGTGAAATTATTCTGGTCTAAAGAACATGATGTGGTGATATTCTTTTGTTGTAACTAAGGAAGATGTACTGTATAAACTCAAGCCAAAACAAAATAAGACCTTATTACAGCTCTAAGTTGATGTTACATTGCTAAATCTGCTAGTCGGCTCTAAAAAAAAAAAAAAAAAAAAACCTTCTGGCCATTGAGAAAGCGAATCTACAGGTATTTATTCCAGTCTTTAGAATTCACTGCTCCCTGAATTCACTAATCAACTCTGCTCCCTAACAAAGAAGGGAACCTAATTAGTGAAATCCAGAGTTCCGCTGGATAGCCGCTTCTGTAGACAGCAACCTTCAATTAATTCAGCCGAGCATCCAGATACTGTGATAGGCTGTCATTACTGAGGTCTGATAATGATATATACAGGATGATAGCACAATACTGAACATGCAGAATATTTAAAAAAATGATCATGTATATTTCATGACAGCCACATTAATTAATTGACTAAGAAGTGCTACAGAATAAAATAGTTTCTAAAATACTGATCTATGTCTTACCCAAGATGAGAAATCTGTGGGACAAGTACAAGTAAACAGGAAGTACTTTGAAGTTAGAAGATTGTAACAAGATTTTGAACCATGATGCCATGATTATTGTGACATGAAAATGAAATATCACCAGAGGTTTAAGATATTATACTCTATATACTGACAGATTTATTTCAAGGCATTGTCTGTCAATTGGGATGACTTGAATGACTCTTCATAAGGGTAATCATCCATCTGTGGATCCATCCATCCATCCATCCATCCATCCATCCATCCATCCATCCACCCATCTACTCCTAATGTAAATACTCTAATGAGTGGCCATAAATACCTAGAAGTTAAACCCTTCTCGCTCTCTCTCTCGCTCTCTCACTCTCTCTGTAATTCAGTGCATTCCCTGAATACCCAATGAACACCTGCAAAGCGAGGGCTGAATTAGGATTCCAGACCATTCCACACACTCTTAATTATAGGAGTTTCACATGCTAATAATGTGCACACCATGAGCACCCATAACGACTAAACCATGCCACAAACATTACCATTTCTCTGTTTTTTTACTGTCTAAAATGAATATTCGGATTCTCTCTCTCTAGCTCTCTCTGTCTCTGTCTCTGTCTGTCTCTCTGTCTCTCTCTAGCTTTGGGCACTTAGTTATGACAAACACTGATGTATTGAATCTCGCCATGCCCAGTTTATCCTCTCTTATTTCCATAGCTATCATAGTCTGCCTGCGCACATCTCAACTTCCAGAGTGAATTTAGCAAGCAATTCCATTTTTCGTCGGCTCCCTTACCCGGACCGAGACGCTCATTAAATAGCCCACACTATAGCCGGCAGACCTCCCCCATGGGGCAGTTTTAAAAGCCTGTCTCGATCAGTCATCAATAATTAACATTAGATTAAGTAGAAATGTTCAGCCTCGGTTATTCAAGGCTTTCTGCGAGACAGCTCAGAAGATGCCTGGAAACCCAGGAAGAGACAGCAAAGAACATGAAAGGCAGGTAGTTATGCTTTAAAGTGTAAATCAAATGGGTTTATCAAATAAAATAGGTTCAGTGCAGTTCCAGCATACCTGATGAACACCTGCAAACATAAACAGAATACAGATATGGGTTTATTCTATCTTTCAGGAGAGGTCCAACATCTTTAACGTAGCATTAATAGCTGTCTGTAGTGTTAAGATTATGGTTTTATCTTGCTGTGTGTGTGTGTTTGTGAAACTGATCAGCTGGGTTTATGCAAATGAGAAACGACTGATTTTACTCCACAGAGTTGAGGATAATCATTGTGTTTTCTAGAGTAATCATTGCAAAGGAATGCACGAAATACTCCATAAAACTTGTCTGCTTAGAGAAAACGACAATGTATATACTGTAAACAGTTGATGAATAGATCACATTAAATGTGCCAGACACATTTTATTTTACATATCACATATTAAAGATTTTTCAAAGAATAATGTTCAGGTAAGTGGCTGAATTGAACGCATTTAAAATAACATTCAGCTTCAGTGTTCAAAAATGCACTTTCATAGAGCTTACATCTGAGTACAAAAGTGCTTATTTAGTGCCATAGATTTTGCTGAGTGAATATTTTCCACAAACCGTTTTGAAACTTCAACTTCAAAAGGTAAGAAGTAGATGTATAAAGTGTAAAGGCTAGCGCATTACCTACAACCAACAGGTTTCAAAAGGAATTGACTGCAAAAAAATTCTTAGCAAGTAAAATTTTAAGCTTTACATTTTCTTATTCTCCTCGCAAATAATGTTGTTCCTTTCTATAAATAAATATTTAAAATTAGAAAAATGATATGATGATAAAAATGATGCTAATAGAACAAGAGTAGTTTGAAATTAGAAAAGTGTGTAGAGACAGGTTTAATAATCATATATTTGATTTATTTTAAACTTATAATAGTTAATCCTTGGGAAGTTTGTCTATAGTCAAGATACGCTATATGACCAAAAGTTTGTGGACACATGACCATGATATCCATATGGGCTTTCTGAACATCCCATTCCAGATTTACTTCTCCCTTTGCTGTTATAATATCTTCAACTCTTCTGGGAAGGCTTTCCACTAGATTTTGGAGCGTGGCTGTGGGGATTTGTGTTCATTCAGCTACAAGAGCATTAGTGAGGTCAGGCATTGATGTTGGATGAGGAGGTCTGGGGTTCAGTCGGTGTTCCAGTTGATCCTGAAGGTGTTCAGTGGGGTTGAGGTCAGGGCTCTGTGCAGGCCACTCGAGTTCTTAAACACCAAACTTGGTTAACCATGTCTTCATGGAGCTTGCTTTGTGCACGGGGCATTGTCATGCTGGAACAGTTTTAGACCTCTAAGTTCCAGTGAAGGGAAATTGTAATGCTACAGCGTACAAAGATATTCTATACAATTGTGCACTTTGTGGCAACAGTTTGGAGAAGAACCACATATGGGTGTGATGGTCATGTGTCCACATACTTTTGGCAGTATATTGTATTTTCACTTGCTGTCATTTTTTGCAGTGTAGGCTATGATAAAGCAACTACTAAAATAAGTTAAAATAAGTCAACAATTCTCTGTATTTGTCTTATAAAAAATAAGCAGACTATGATATTAGACTAATTAAAAATGTTTAAGATCATTAAAATAATTATGAATTAAAAATAATGTGTTAAACATGTTTTCTGTTGTTAGTGTAGGTGGACTGGGTGATAAAAGATAAGCAAGAAGACCCTAGAAAGTTAGTGGGAGTATCAGACATGACAAGCTTCATTTGTTGTATAAATGAATTTATAACAAAAATTTTTGTGTTTAAGAGCACATTGTCTAGACCTTATGTATGTACCTTAACTGTTTATGTCTTATGTAATTGGAAACAAGTTAACTCAATTATGTTTTTAAAAATTTTAAATTTACCTCTGTTAATGAAGAAAACTTTCATTTTCCTTTAAAAAAAAAAAAAGGTTAAAATGTCATTTAAATTAAAATCACATCACTGCAATTTTTGGAACAATCTTGAAAATATATAATTATTTGTATTGGGGCAAGTGTAGCAAACACAATATACACAATATGAGCACTGGTCGATGTACACAATTTGAGCTCTGGTGACAAAATTATTTGATCAAAATGAATACATGGAAAAAAAAAAACCAGAGTACATTCAATGTCTATGGTATGTAGTGTAAATCAATGTTTTATACCTCATATAAAGCTGTGGTCTGTAAACCTATAATCTTTATTCTCTACACTCAATTTCAGCAGCTGAAATATTTAGTCATAAATTATAGAAACAGTGAATATATGTACACCAGCACCCCTTATTTAAGTGTATATTGGAGAAGTGACACTAATTGGTTTGGTGGCTATGATGTTCAGGCAGTGTTTTTAGCTTTTTAGCTGATTCTTTCCTTTAAGAAGTTGCGGTTGACTGTGACTAATGGAATGCAACATCATTTCCCCTGCCACGGACTTCGATCTACTCCAGCGAGGAGTTTTCTTCAAGCTGAACCACAGCCCTTCGGAACAAAGCCCCAGATTGGTGCTAAAGCTACCTCACACACCACTACTCTATCTATCTATCTATGTAAGTGAATTCTCTTACTGTTTCTCTTTATGTCTCTATTTCCCAAGTTTTTGATCCACAGCTGTTGAAATTAATGAAACATCTTGTTTCGTTTTAAACTCAATACACTGTGTATGAATTTACAAGTCACAACACAGATCAAACAGCATAAATATAATCCTATTAACTTCCCCTAATGCAGCTTTATACTTCACATTAGGCAGCCAAGCCCTAAAAAAGACTTGTAAAGCAGCCGGAATGACGGCGATGATATTGTAATTAGTCCCTATTGTACGACGAGGCCTCTCTCTCGTCTAAAAAGCCATATGTTCTTAATAGAGCCAATCCATCACGCACTTCCCCCTTGACTGGTAGAGTGTGGGCTCTTGTCTCAGTGTAACTGTGTAGTGCACGGTGTGTAGCATTGATGGCTCCACGTGTGAGGGTGTTTGGTTGGTCAAGATGAACAGAGGAGGGGGGGAACCATTAGAATGGCATATGTCTGCCCCCTCTGCTTGTAACCAGCTTATTAATTAGCTGTCAGGTGGACAGCCTCAGGTGTGGGGAGCAGATGGGGCAGGTAGTGCTCAGTGAGCCGAGAGAGAGGAGATGATACACACATACACACACCAGACACAAGGCCATTTTAGAGTGCTCCAAATAGTCTAAGGCACATTGCATTTTCCAGATCCTCTTTATAACCAGTATGAGTGTTTTCCAGAGTGTCTATCAGACACCACTGGCTAGAAACTGACTCTAGACTCTGCTTCTTTACTTCATATAGCAGTTTTTTACGATTGTAATAAATGGTAATAAATTAATTCATAAATTAAATAAATACATTCATAAATTTGTGTAACAGTCTCTTTATTTAATGGAATATAACACGTGTGTCTCCCCTTATGTAAAACTATAATGCACACCTAAATATTGATTAAGGATTCATATTTTATATATAATATATACTGTATATATTTAACCCTGATATACAGTATTTAACACTGATTCAATATAATGCAATATTTAAAACTGTTTCAGTGCAATATATTAGGTACAGTATGATTTCATATTGTGCCAATTGGTGGATTTTAATAGTACACTAGGTCCAGTGTCCTCATTTCAATCCTGAGCCCTGGTTGCTGTCTGTGCTGAGTATGTACTCACCATGACCGCAAGGGTTTCTTCCTGGTTCTCTGGTTTCCTCCCTTGCCGGTTGGTGGATTGTCTACACAGAAATACCCCTGTTTGTGAAAGCGGGTATGAATGTGTGTGAATGCATGGACTGTGATGGACTGGCATCCCATCCAGGGTGTATCCTCGCCTCACGCCCAGTGTTAACAGGATAAGTTCCAGATCCAACACAACCCTGAAGATGAAAGAATGTTTTTAAAAAAAAGGTCATATAATATTAGACTTTACTTATACAGAAACACCACTGTAGCATTAAGTCATTATATTCTTCTCAGCTTTCTTATAGGGCTCTATTTGAAACTCTTTTTGATAGGGAAACAATTGTAAGGTTTTATATAGAACCTTTAAGGGTTATACAGTCCCCTCCAAAAGTATTGGAATGGCAAGGCCAATTCTTTGCTTTTGCTATTCAAGTGAAGACATTTGGGCTTAAGATCAAAACATGAAGATGGGATGACAGATCAGAATTTCAGCTTTCATTTCCTGATACTTACATCTAGAAACTAAGAACATGGCACCTTTGGTGGCAGACCATCCAATTTTTTGGTGAGCAAAAGTAGTGGATCACATAGTCTTAAAGTAAATTAAAGTATACTGTGTAACACCTTCTTTTTGGTTCCATATCACCTGCTTGCAATACCTTCATCAAGCTGGTGATTCACTGACCAAATCGTTGTATCATTCATTTGTGATGCTTTTCCAGGCTTGTACTGCAGCTTCTTTGAGTTGTTTTGGGGGGTTTCTTTCTTCAGGGGGGTTTCTCCCTTCAGTCTTGGTTTCAGAACTTTTGTGGCTCATCTCTGTGTTTCTTTGTGATTTCCAATCTGTCCTTCCGATTCTTACTGCTGTGAGTGGTTTGCGTCTTGTGGTGTGGCCTCTATATTTCTGCAATAACTGTCAGTGATTCACTGACCAAATCATTGTATTCTTCTGTTGTGATGCTTTTCCAGGCTTATACTGCAGCTTCTTTGAGTTGTTGTTTGTTTTGGGGGGTTTCTCCCTTCAGTGTCCTCTTCAGGAGGTGAAATGTATGCTTGATACTGTTAAGGTCTGGTGATTGACTTGGCCAGGCTAAAACCTTCCACATTTTTCCCCCAGATGAAGTCCTCTGTTGTGTTGGCAGTGTGTTTTGGGTCATTGTGTTACTGCATGATGAAGTTCCTCCCAATTAGTTTGGATGCATTTCTCTGTAAATTGGCAGACAGAATGTTTCTGTAGACTTCTAAATTCTTTCTGCTGCTACCATCATGAGTTACATCACCAGCAAAGATTATTGAGCCCGTTCCAGAAGCAGCCATGCAAGCCCAAGCCATGACACTACCTCCACCATGCTTGACCAATGAGCTTGTATGTTTTGAATCATAAGCAGATGCTTTCTTTCTTCACACTTTGGCCTTTCCATCACTTTGGTAGAGATTAATCTCTGTTCCAGAACTTTTCTGGATCATCTCTGTATTTCTTCGCGAATTCCAATCTGGCCTTCTGATTCTTACTGCTGATGAGTGGTTTGCATTTTGTGGTATGGCCTCTATATTTCTGCTTTCAAAGTCTTCTTCAAATGCTGGATGGTGATACCTTGACCCCTGCCTTGTGGAGGTTGTTGGTGATGTCACTGACTGTTGTTTTTTGAGACTTTCTTCACAGCACTCGCAATGTTTGTCATTAAATGCTGTTGTGTTCCTTGGCCGATGTGTTAGATGTCTGGTTGTTAGTACAGCAGTGGTTTCTTTCTTTTTCAGGACATTCCAAATTGTTGTATTGGTTTAACAACAAAAGCAGTCTTCACAGGTAACCAAGCTCAAACCAAACCATACCAAGAGTAGACATTCAGAGCTATTAACTGGTTAAACATTCTAACAGGTACACCTGGGCAACAAGAAACACCTGTCAGCCACATGTTCCAATCTTTTTGATCACTTGAAAAATTGGTGGGTTCAAACAAAAAGTGCCATGTTCTAAGTTGTTTAACACATCTACAAAAGAATTGGCCTTGCCAAGTTTACAGTCAAAACAGAATTTACAAATGGATAAAATGGGATAAATGTGAGATCTTATTTAAGGACACAGAAGAAGATCCACTAATGCTATAAAGGCATTTTGCAGACAGACCACCATCCTTAAAAGATTCTCACTGGAAGAGACTCAGAAATATTAGATGTTGCAAATCATAGGCGGAGAACTAAAATAGCATGAGGATTTTTTTTGACAGTTTTGCTAAAGAGAGCTTTAAAAATGGTCCAGGCTCGAACTGCGTTCAACCAGCTGGTAGTCTGATTTCAGCTCGTGTTCTCTTAATGAGGGTTCACTCCCATTTTCAACTGCTGGCACTGGCAATCACTGACAGTAATACAGTCTATTACTCACATTTTCATGTTGGGTGTCTATTACACGTCACACTGCTGGAATGCACAGTCCAGTAAGTGTTTAAATCACCTCACACTGTGTTCACTTCATTGCTGTGCAGATGAATTTTGCCATGTGATATATAATGCATCTTACAAATGGAAGCATTCCATCAGATGTGTCACTTTAAGAGACTACATTAAGCATGAAGCGATATACTCACACTGGGTGGAATTTAAAATCCTCCATCAGATCTGAGGTTCTCAATTGCATATTTTTTGTATTTTGCTTCCTCTAACATGCTTGATTCAATCAGTCAGTTTTTTTAAAAAAATTTTTTTATTTTACAGCATTGTGCAGTGAATCAGTGTGACAGTAGGGAGAAAACAAGACTAAGAATCCCTGCACAGGAAAATCCTAATACAATACATTTCTATCTTTTTACAATAACATAGCTCCTTCCTACCTCCAGACTTTTTTTTCCTGGCATTTTACTCTAAGGTAACTACCACTTCCCCCTCTCCTGGTTGTGAAAATAGCACTGGGTGTATTATAACTTTCAATTCGAGTATTGAAGGGGTTTTTGGTGCAGACTAATCAATTCAATGGAGAGACTTTGAAATATGATACATAACTGAATGCACACGTCAATTGAAAAGCACACTGTTTAAGGCTAAATTATTCAATAAGCCTAGGTAGGTATAATCTGAGAAAGAATTCCAAGAAGTGTATGCTCAGCTTATGAAAGGCTAACACTCAGTCTTGTGATTCACAGGAGCCTCTACTTGATCATGATTCTCTATTTTACAATGTAGAGTAACTATTATTCAAGTAAAATGCACTGTATGTGTATACAATACCTATATATTATGCAAGATACACTGTAAACCCAAACAGTTCTACTAACTTATAAAGACTGAGATCATTACAATTAAAATCTGTTACATAGTTGATCCAACTTAAAACTATTTGTTTTTCTCAGCTAGTAATTTAGTTTTCATTTTGGGTGGCTCACCATTTCTCCGTAAACACAGCTACTTTAATGATTATTTAAGTGTACTGAGCGATGTACACTGATGTCATCTACGTCATGACGTTGTGGCTCTGCACTGACTGATGTCACTCACAAGTAACAGCTTTTTATTTACAAGCTTTTTGCAGAGTAATGATATCATAATGAAGAAAATAAATCATCGTGAGGCTGCAATGTTTTTACATTCATGTTAACGTGCAAATCGCGGCAGTTCCCCAATGTTTCGTGCACACATGAATGCCATTGGCATCATTGCCTTAATGTTAACTTGGGCTGTTTTTTTTTTTTTTTTAATTTCATTAATTTGGAGCATTTTTTTTTCCAGTAGCTTTACCTTTAAAATAAGCTTTAAAATTATAGGGAGACTGGAGGCAAAGACTGATTTAATCATATCAAAGTAAAAGCCAAATAACACCTCAGCTCTGTTTTGAAACCTGATAACATTGGACTTTGCACTCTTGGCCATAAAGTGATATTTTGGATGAAAAGAAAGAGATAGAAATCATAGTGCAGGTTTCCCACTCTCCTGAAACACCTGGAAAAGTTAACGAATTCCAAATTTCAGATTTTGGAAAAAAGTAGAATGGAATTTTAGTTGGAGCCCCACTGGATCATTAGTTGGCTGGGGATCGATTCATTCACAAAGTAGTAAAAGTAAAATTAGTAGTAGCACTGGTAATGTGAGTACTGCTAAAAGCGGTAGTATTGGTATGTCAAACTCATGTTTTTCCTTTTTTTTTTTTCCCCCCGTTACTGAGTAAACTAATCAAAATCATCTCTAAAAAATGAATTTTTTTTGTGTGTGCGCGCGCGCAAGTGTAGACCTACAGAGTCACCTGACTCTCTATTGATATGTTAACACTTCAAATTTTGTATTAATAAATTAAATTTAGTTTAGTTTGTAAAGATGTTGACTGCATAATTTGACTGGTTTCACATTGCTTATTTAATCTGTTCCCACAGGATCAAACTGAGAACACTGAACAGCACTGACATTTCTACAGTAATCCAAGCAGCTCACATGTAGGAACAGCATGTTTGTTAAAGAGTTTGAAAGTAATCAATCTGGTGTATAATGAGTTTTGTTTTACATGTTCACTAAAACATAGGAATTTGACATTTAGGCTACCGGAATTTTTATTTTTAACGTGAGGATTTTCATTTTCAATTGTAGGGTTCAAAGGATTTTTTGTTTGTTTTTCATTTGCAGTTTGATGGCCATGGCTGGAAGATAATTTTACTTGCTGTTTTAAGAAACCAGGCAATAAGTTTTACATTAAGCATTTAAGATGCTCAGGTCCTGGTTTTCTTGTTCCAGTGTGTTTGACATGTAGACACATGTTCACTCACAGTCTCATGGTTTAAAAAAATGTATAAATGTTCATACATGTTTTGATATAATGATTTTAAGACTGAATAGAAACCTAAACTGTACAGCTAAAGTTGTGTCTTTTGAGTATTCTGAACTTTAAATAAATAAATAAATAAATAAATCATTAGCCTATGAGTTATGCACAGGTGGTGTTTTTTTTTTTTTTTGAGTGATGATTTTTATTCAGTTGAGTACTATGGCATCAAAACAATTAAGTATGTAGAAATTAAAAACATTAGATATGTTTAAGTACAGTGCATTTAAAAAAAAAAAAAAAAAAAAAAAAAATCACAAAAATATATTACCTCATTTACTTTGACCTCCAGCATCAGGTTTTGTTCAAATATCAGGTGGCAGAGACGGTGACAGGCAAATGCTTTTATTTTAAAGGACTGGAAAACATAAAAAACAAATCCAAAACACTAGACGTGCTCAAGGTTGAGAGACAGGTGTGAGGTCAGGCGAAGAACAATCAGGATATCAGAGATCAAGATCAAGATAAAAATCACAATCCAGAATCAAAACCATAAACAGCAATCAGAATAAAGACTTGGTATATCAGTTGTAAAAACAGAGCTGAGCAGATACTTCATGGAGTGTGGGTGGGTGTGTTCAGAGTGTGCTTATATAGGTGAGGTGCTAATTGAGTCCAGGTGTGTATGATTAATCAGTAATCTAGTGACCGTGAACATGACATTGAACATGGTGTGTGGGTGGTGCAATCCAAGACGTCCATGTTTGTAGCTTGTGATGCATTTTGGGATATGAAGTTTGACATTGTTTCTGGTGTAGATATGACATCAAGACACAGCCAGTATTTGCACTTGCATGAAATTACAGCCTGCATTACTTATGTAGCTGAGAACAACTTTGAATAAAGGTGTAATGCTGGAAAGTAGTGGTGAAGAATTCCTAGCAACTCACACACATCATATTACATCATATAAGCCTCCTTCTGACCTGATGCCCAACATTTTAATCTTTGTAACAAACCTATTTTATCCTTTAGACAAAAGCTTGCTACCATATTTGACTGCTATGTTGAAAAGTGGGATTTAATCCAATTACCGACCACCGCTGAGACGTTCTGAAATGCCTTTCTTTATTCTGTTCATCGGCATTATGGTGTGCTAATGAAAAAAATGCAGTAGATTTTCTGCTAAACCTTTTCTAAAGAGAGTCATGATTACTCTCCTAGCATTGAGCTCAATAACCAATATCTCTCCTCAGGGGTGGCAGAGCTTGGGTAAAAGGCGTAGCTGAAATTGGCTTCGTCTCCTTGAAATACCTCTTTTTTTTTCTCTTAAACACACAAAGAGGTTGGAGCTGGTGAACTTAAACTTAACTTTAATGGCTTTCTGGCCCATACCCTGAAATAGAGCAAGGTACTATAACACAGGAGAAGGAGTCAGTGCAGGGCTTTTACTAATGCTAACCTTGTCATTACAGTTTGAACCCTGGACTGTTGCATGTCCAGTCTGAATTACAAAGCACTTCATACATATCAGGAAAATTAGAAACACACAAAAAAGGAAAATCTCTTCTTTCTTTTTTTTCCAAAAAATTTAGCTTCGTCACGGCCTCTTCTCCTGAAATTCCTGAAATGTCATAAGATAAAAAGATGACAAGATAAGCAATATGAATGGGAATGAGTATATAACTATAACATAATGTATGTAACTTAGCCGGAATATTAATAATAAAAGTAATTCGCTGTCTCAAACCTGAGAAGCCTGTTATTTTTATGGCTCTGTCATTTGATCATGTGCAGATAAGCATGAAAGTCAGTATCTTGGTAAATCTGTGCACAGTGTGTGACTGAAATTCAAGAGGAGACACATGAGATTATGGGTTTTTCTCTCCTGACAGGAAGGAGACTTCACTCCTTTTTCTTTCTATCTGGTCTCTAGAAGTAGGTATAAAGATATTAAAGAGCCGTCTCTTCTGAATTTCCCGTGGGATACAATAATGAGTTACTCAACACTGATTTTTGGTAGTTAATTGCATTAGCTATTAAGTAAAAGCTTAATTAATGTGTATTTTTTAACGCACTGTGGATGGCATGTTCACTGATATGCTACGGGACATTCTTTACCCTGTCTGTCAGATGTTTTGTGGTTTCTGTGCACTGGGATTTTTGTGCTTTTGTCTCCTTTTCTTGTTGGTATTTTTGGAACATTCTTGTTAAAAATCATTACACCAAGGCTTAGGTTTCAGAGTAGCTTTTTTCTCCCTATCCTCCTCCATTCTCTGCTTTGACTGGAATCAAAGCATGACAAGGGAAGACATAGAGGATGAAAAAAAGACCCAAAGAAAATTCTTTCATGTTGTCAGGTTCTCTGGTGAAATTATGGAAGGCATCTCAAATTATCCGTGTCTGATAAAGCAAGGATTAAGGTTGCTGTTGTGACTCGTGATCTGTCATTCTGGAACGGCGCAATGACTGAGGGCTGTTTCGCTCTATAGGATTACAACTAATGGCAGCAGATCAGACCGATATTTAAGCACGTCACCATGCGATTAAGGTTTAATTGCTCGTGATGAAGCAATGGAACAGAATAATAGAGATAACACCACAATAGCATGAGTAGCTGCGTGATGTTGGAAATGTTGAACAGAGGAAAAAAGAGATATCGATATGACAGACGAGACTGACGATATAAAGCTTTCATAGGCACTGATTACTTGAGCGAGGACAAAGACAAACGGCATTGACTGACAAAAGAGGAAAAAAGAAAAACTGTTTCTGCTGCTGTGAACATTTTGAAAGACTGTCAGCAGCACAGCTAAAGGACGTTATGATTTTAGAAGAATACTGAAGAACATCACTTATTACACATCTTGAATAAAACGTAGAGTCAAAAGTATCTAATAAAATATATTATTTCAGCAGTTCTTCCAAATAGCTAGCTAGGTATTAGAATGTTTTATGTCATTTGCTATTAGCTGTTGTACTCGATTACAGTCTAAGTTCAATATGTAACAATAGTTTATCTCATTATCAGCCCTAGCATTCATTATCTGATTGGAAAATTGGTTCATTTATAGTTGAACAGCTACAATCAGTTATATGGATTATCTAGTTAAACTAGCAGGCTATAAGGTAATTAGCTAGCAATGTTAGCCAGGCGAATATGTCTCCTGCTATATAATGACAGCAATGTCAGAGTAGCTGCAGTAAAATCATTTGATTTCCCAGAATATTTTCCCAGAATGCCATGCAGACAATTATATCAAACTGTAAAACACATTTACAGTATTGTACTGGTTTCAACCTTTTATTTTATTGCAGAAATGACAGGAATTCACGTGTGCACTCGACACGTGAGCCCATATTTAACACCAAGGTTAAAAGGTCAAGAGGACTTAGACAGGATTTGAAGGGTTATGATCCATATCTATCCTCACTTTGTGTCTTTTGCTTTTGAGCAATCTCCCCCGTCGACTAGCTGAACCACCGTGTAGATAAAATCACTGCCAGTTTTTCTCGCTCAGGCCCTCGGCGTGCATCTATCCTCTCAAGGTCAAAAGTGCTACACCTCAAAAAACACTCCATGATTGCCTCACTATTGATCATTCAGCAATCCCTACCCTACTCAATTTTCTCTCCTTTTCTCAAATGCACACGTCTGCCTCGAGTATCAGTTCATCCCTGATCTCATCTAGTGACCTTTGTCACTTGGGGTCCTGTTATGATGGATTATGGAGAGATTACATGGCCATTACATGATACTTAGTGGACTACACTTCCTCAAATTCAGTGTGGGACTACAATTTCCATACTTATGCTTAATATATGATTCATATTTATTCCGACTCATTATAGCTGATAAAACATCACACATTTTTTAAATAAAGTATTTTGTAAAATAGCAGTGATAGGCCTTATTTAAAATCTAAGTTCATAGTGAACCAACATTATCAAATGCATCACTTCCTGCTTTACAATTCTCTCTTACAGATAAGTCACATGTTCATCACTTGTGTATAAACACGTGATTATACACATGATCACTACACGTTTCACACGTAGTGCACTTTTCACATGTTGTGTATGTGTTTTTATTTTTTTTACGTAATTTTCTGACATGATTCATTTACTTCCAGATGTGATTTTTCCCCCACATGATTCATGAATCATGTTTTCATGATTCACTTACTTTCACGTGCGATTTTTTTCATGAGTCATTTACTTTCACGCCTGATTTCTAGTCACAGAATTTTTTTTTCACATGTAGTGGACTTTTCATATGTTCATGTGTTATTAATATAATGTGATTCGTCACATGATTCCTTTACTTCCATATGTGATTTTTTTCATGTGATTTTTTTTTCACATGCTTCATTTACATTTATGTTTGATTTTCTCAAACAAGTTATTTATTTTCATGTGAATTTTTTAACAAGTCATTTACTTTCATGTGATTTTTTTCACATGATTCATTTACATTTATGTTTGATTTTCTCATTTATTTTCACATGCGATTTTCTCACACGGTTCATTTATTTTCACGTGATTCATTAATGTTTAATTTTTTGCGTGACTTCACTCTTCATTGACGTCCACATAATGTATTCAGATGATTCATTTATTATTTTACCACGCAATTTTTCATGATTCATTTATTATTTTCCCATGCAATTTTTTAACGATTCATTTATGATTATAACACGTGATCACCTATTGTTCACATGATGTCATGCGTTTACTTGAGTTCATGTGCAATCTCATGTTGAACTGAACCTCCACTCACACATTCACATAATCATGTGTGAAAAACCTATGACAACATTTAAAATATAGTATGTGATTTCAGAGTTTGAGAGGTGTGCATTAGTGGGTAGAATGAACCTAAATTACAGTAAATGATCAGTGATATTCCATGCCCACACTAATTTATTAAGTGTACGTTACTATCTTAACATTGTCACCTCTCCCAGGTGTGACGTAAATCACAACCAATATCTCCACTGAGACGAAACGTTTCCTGAGTATATAAATCAATTTTCTTTCCTTTGTACTGGCTCTGTGTCTTAACATCCTTGGTAATCGTTTTACAGTTTATTTCTCTCTTCTTTTTTGCCATTTTCTATCAGCCATCCATGGAGAAGGCACTCACTCCCTTGTGCAATAACTGACAATATTGGTCTGAGAGTGTGTCAAGAGTTCTCCAAGCTATATTGGAGGCCAAAATATAATAACTTGAAGGAGGTGCACTCACGGAGACAAGTCTAACAGACAATCTTCCAAACTGGTAGCCTCCCGGGGTTGTGTAGCGCTCTCCAAGCTTTTTCCTGGGTTTAAAAAAAAAAATAATCCAAATAATCCAGGATGTCAAATGCTGAGAGTTTATTCAGCAGAGTATTATTCTGTAACTGTTGCAAAGCATTTTGATTTTTATGTTAATACAGTACTTTACATGATGTTAATACTCAGCTTTCTTTTTATTTATAAAATTCACAGATATAGTAATGTCCTGTAATGTTCATTTGCTCTCTCACACATCTCCTTTCCCCTAGCTTATTGCCCCTGAACACTGACTGCGCCTGTTGCTGTCAACTGAAGTGTGAACTGAATTATAGATATCTAATTTCAGCTCAACCTGAGGCCACGAGGCGTTTGGTGAACACCATGGATATTTTATCACTGCTCAAAAAATAAATAAAAGCAGCGCGGGCTCACACAGAGCAGATATTATGCATTTGTTATGGGACAGAAATGAAGGGACCAAGCTAGGGCAGGAAAAGTAGAAATTGACTAAAATCAACTGTTAGTCTCGATTATGTCAATTACAAATTACAGATCCCACTGATTGTGTACTTCATTTTTTTTTCCATCGAGGTAAAGCCACCCAGGTCAAGAGTCCACTTGACTGCAGTAACAAACGGCTAGCAAGGGAAAACCTTTGCCCAGACATCGCTAACAGGGTTTGTGGGTTATAAAAAAGACCTTATGCTGAAAGGTTAAAGCAATTTCACACTGTGTGACAGTGAATAGCGTTCTCTTTCTCATCTCGGTTTCCAGCCGAGCTCTCGACATGGGCTATTACCCACCGCATAATGTCACTACGCTACCGCTAATTAGCCCTCTGCATGAAAACACACCATTAACATACAAATATTTATATTTATCAATATCCAGGAATGCGAGTGTGTGTGTTTTGTGGTTGATAATGACTATGTAAGACCTCTCCTTGAGCAGATGAAGAAGAGAAGTGCAATTAATTTAGCATCGATAATTTCAATCAAAGCAGAATTAGCATGTAGAATGCAGCAATACAGATAGAAGTGATCAGCTATAATGAAGATACTCATGGTGACAGGAAAAAAAGAGACACATTAGGCCCACCTGGCTTGATGAGCGATTGTGTATACAGGAAACGTCTCATTAATGTTGATTTAGTTGTTTATATGCTAATTCCAGAAAGAATACCTGATTAGTTTTAATCAGCAGTTTGCTGTTTAGTTCTATTTCTGAACACTGAACACTGTTGACGTGAAGCAACAGAAATGTCTCTTTTGCCTTTTAACAAAGAACATCTCTCTGATGATCGATATCAAGTTTACGACGCGTGGATCATTTTATACGTCCCCCTGGTCAGGCTAAATGAGGTTTCCAGCTTCAGGACATAAGTGTATTAGAAATTTTCAGAGGATTATCTCATAACTATTATTTTTCACATCTGTAGCCTAAGGTAAGTGAGATCAGAAAGCCATTTCCCTACTTTATATGTCCTGCAATAAATTTCCAGGAGCAAAATCTAATTTATGGACCCTTAAAAGCAGTTTGTACAAATCTATTAACGTGCATGCTTAAGCACTTTTATGGACCTTATATATGTTCGAGTGCCAGAGTGTAAGTCGTAACATTTTACAATCCTCTGCAGCTGTCTCATCATCTTGATCCCAAACTCACACAACCCCCTACTTCTCTCTCTCTCATACACACATACTGTATTACACTCTCTCTCTCTCTCTCACACACACACACACACACATACACAGCATACATTAGATAATGGAGTTCACAGCAGTGATTGTACTTCATTTCTGTGCTTAAGTATTATTTTCGGGTATTCATTCTTTACTTGAGGCTTATTGAAATTGAATAATTTTTTTTTTTCAAAAATGTACTTTTTACTCCTTACATTTTTATTTAGACCTTTAAAGTACTTGATACAAATCTCCAAGGTCTCGTCCTCTCTGATCCAACCAATGACTGTACGCTATTTACGTCAGTGTTGAAAAAACTTTCCACCATTGTGCCAATTTGTCATCTGTAGTGACCTTCTCGTGCTACATGATGTAGTTAGCACTATAACTATCTGTGTATGTCTAAATATAGGTAAGTCACCGGACTGCAGTGTTGAAGTTGAGGATGAGCTCCCCTGGCCCTATCTCAGTAAAATTCTTCAATATGCTGAAGTAAGCAAACACTCACATAAAATCGGGCATTTTCATTTCCTCCCAAGACAGCATGAACTCCATCTAATTTGAAAAAGCATGTTTAGGTAAGTTTAGCCAATTTTCTAATGTTAACCTGCTATATTTAATGAAGCCAATGCCAGGTTAGACTTAATTCCAGTAGCCAACATAAATTGGCAAGGCAGCATGTCAAATTTGATCTAATGGTAAATATTGCTTATTTACATGATATTTTACTTCTGATTAATTTATTAGCCAACTACATAGCATTAGTTATGCATGAGCTCAGCAAACTTACAGAGTCTGAATGTAGTTTTAAGGAAAAAAATGGTGTAGCTGCTTCTAACAGTTTTCATATGAAAACTTGCCACAACTTAATTTCCTCAGTTAAAAACATTTATGTTACTTTTTAATACTTAACTACATTTAAAAGTAGCAACTTTTTGACGTTCACTTGAGTACATTTTTTGGCTGGATACCTTTGACTTATAAAGGCACAATTGACACATTAGCTATAATTTTTCCACCCCGACACTGACTTTGCCACATGATTTTGTGTGTGTGATGGGTTTCTAGTAGAAATGGTGTCAATCCGTTGAAAAGACATGTTGTTTGGTGTCTGGAGTTTGTTTCTTTAGTATTGCACAGGAGCTACAAGGCTAATGAGACTAATACACCTGCATCTTGAAATAATAGATAGAGAGCACTAGTGTGTGAGACGCACACACAGAGAGAGAGAGAGAGAGAGAGAGAGGGGGCTCTAGGCTGGGAGTCTGCTGTATCTATACAGATCAATAGCAAGAGCAAATGCAGAAGAACAGCTAAAGGAAACAGCTGTGCTTGCTCGGGATATCAGGGCTGCCACTGTTTTTATGCCCCTTTGCTTTTATTGATTGATCTGGAACCCTGCAACTTCCTGTGTTTACCTCTGTCTCATTGTCTCTGTGTCCCTGCCTTTAAAACCAGGTCATATCTAATGGATTTTGAGCAGATCGAGGTGACTGTGCTGACGCCTCTCAGAGAGGAAGGACTAAACGCACATGAGAGACATGAAGAGAAAGAGAGAGAGAAAGAAAGAGGATCAGGGGAGATAGGGAGGGACATCTAAAATATGCTGAAGGAAAAAAAGTGTCATATTTTGCAATATACAGCAGTTGCTGATATGCGGATTTAAGGCAGACTTGACACATGGAATGAGAGACAAAAACAGTCACACAGTCATGCACTTCTCAAAAGCAGACACTGAATTTAGACTCTGGTGCTGTACTCTTACACACAAGTGCACTTGAGCTAAAGCAATTACCTGATGGGAATTTTAAAAGAATCCTCCATCTGTAGTGCTAAGTCCTAATACTACACACATAAATTTCAGCTACAAAAATGGAGACCATTACTCAAAAGTGACTTACAATGAAAAATGTCCATAAAGCTTTATGCGAGACATACAGATTTTTGGTTGAAAATGTTGTAATTTAAGAACTAAATCTGTATCATTCTTTCCTTCAGAGATGGCACTACTTTTTGTCAAAGGGAAGAATAGTTACAGTATGAGGCTCTGATGGTTCACGGTTACCAAAAAACCTTCAGGAAATTTGGAGAAATATATGAACAGATGATATATGATATGCTTTGATAAGACTCAGAAATCATATCCTTATGTAAAAATCACATACATTTCACACAAGATCATATGTTTTTCACGTGGAACTTTGTGAGTAATATGTGAGAAGCACGTGAAGGTGCCCTGAAATTGGACATGAAATGTCATGGGACTAATAAACTAATACAGATCACAAGTTAAAAAGAAAGAAAGAAAAAAAATACATGTGATATAAAAAAATACATTGGAAAAAACACATGCGGAAAAATAAAAGCCCATGTGAGAGGTCCACATCTTAGGGCAACAGTTTTAATGTTTAAAATAATTTGTGCCACGTATTTTATAATCACATTTTTAACATTTATTGACAATCCCTGAGATTTTCATTATACTTACACTTCACGTAAACTTTTTTTCCCCACATTACAGGTAAGAGAGTTGAAATTCTTGGACATTAGAGTAAGAGTTGTTTGTGTCATTGTGGCTACTCTTTCTCTCTCTGTCTCCAGTCTCTACACACTTCTTCTACACACTTTTGAATTTTCTATGCTCCTTTACACCTGAATGAGCTCACGAATATAAGCTGCAGTGTTGAATTGTGTGTTAAAGCGCTTAGTGGACTAAATTGCGTGGTATACAGTATAAACATAAAAAAACTATACACACACATACTGCTCACTTAACATTTTGTTAATGTTATATTTTAATTATTGTCTATAAAGCTCCATAATATGTATTATACATATCATATTATTTGCTATGTTACTATTACATTTACTATTCCTTTGTTTGTGCATATTAGCTTCAGTCTAAAATGAAAAAATGGTCAATAAGTGTAAGTGCAAGTTAGATGTACCTCCTAAATCTGTACCTCAGTATTGAACTATTTTCAACAACATTATTTTTGCATTATTGATTGCAAAATTTTGAGCAGTACTGTAGCAGCTTACATCTTTCCTAAGAAAGACAAAACACAGTGATAGAAGAACTGTATGTGGGTTGATGTGTGTGCATGTGTGTGTGTGTGTGTGTGTGTGTGTGTGTGTAGGCAGTCAAAACAGTTCTAAATATCTAACGTGTAAATGATTCATAAACTCTGTCCGTTTAAAAATAGACGGCTGGGAAATGTTGGATTGTTTTATGAGAGTGTTGGTGTGATTGTATAATTATATAGCTGTCTTGTTGAATCCTGTGAAAACTAGATGTAATATTGAGGCTTAGATTAAATGATGAACTTCCTTGTTTTTAGTGCATCTGTGAGTGTGTGTATATGCAGTGAGGACTTTATGACAAAGCGAGGCCTAGATCTGGGACAGAAACAGTAATATTTAATTACTAATATTTACAAACTGTTAGATTATTATTATTAAATTGATGATCAATCATTCAAATTGAAGCTGATCTTAAGCTTGTTGTCACAGAGTTCATCACGGCATGACTGTTGTCCTATACAGGGTGTTTTCCTGGGTATGGGTATGTCCAGTATTCCCAGGATAAGCTCCAGATCCACCACGACCCTGATCAGGATAAACCATCCAGCCTTCGACAAATTCTGACTCAAAGAGAAATTGCTATAATCGTTATGAAGTAAAAATTGTGATCATGAGATGAAATAGCATTTCATGGTCGTTTTAGTGAATATTTTTCTGCTCTATGCATGTAAGTAAGATTCCAGCTGGATGAGGTATTTCTTTCGCACCTCACCACCTGTCTCTCTCTCTCTCTCTCTCTCTCTCTCACTTTCTTCTTCTCTTCTCTATAAAGCTTGGCTGAGGATAAGCAAGAATTCAGTTTATTTTTAACCCAGTCTGTAGGCATGAGCATGATCTGTGCATGTGTGCTGAACATGTAACTGTAGCACACAAAAACAATTGCAATTTTGACTCAATAAATCAGCTCGAATAGATAAAATAAAATAGATCAGGTCCTATCCTCCAGGGTTTGCTTGAAGCGCTTATAAAATTATTTTTGCAATTTGCTCCAAAATTTGCTCCTAAAAATGATTAACACACATTTTTTCCTTTTTGTAATTAAAAAAAGGTGCTTTAGACAAATGTTTCCAAGCCAACTCTTAGCCCATTCACCCTGACTGATTTTCCCTGCTCTAGTCCCTGATGAGGGATCCAGTAAATGAGTTTCAGAAATTCAGAAATGACCCATCTGTCATGTATTTGAGGTGAGCCCTGCGATTCGTGCTCGGGATAGAAAGAAAGGTCACAGCGTCTCTGCTGGAAGGTCACAAATGTCACCCGCACAGACTATCTAATGAAAAACCAATGCATATCCACTTAAACTCATCAATGTCCCGCGAGTGTGTGCATGTGTGCGCTCACATTCTCAGATATCCTAAATGCAAAACCGATGAGTCCATGCACTTAACCGCATCAGCGCTGACATGACATGCGCTGGTGATCGAATCACCACAAGCTTGTCCTTTCAGCTCACTAGCTGATGTTCGATGGGACTGAATCTGACCTGCAGGATGACATTTGTTAAAATATGAATTGAATTTAATATCTGGGTGCTCAAAATGTGATATAGAAAGTCAACACACTTTGAAAAGGCACATTTCTCATTTTCTATTCATTTTATAACAAATAAATAAATTAGATTTATTCAGTTCGCAAGACACTCATAAAAAAATGCCTTAAGTGAAGCAGAACATGATTCAAGCATACAGCTGTACAACTGAGGAGACAATGCAGATCTTTAGCCATAGAGCCCAAAAAAAATAGCTATGAATGAATGTAAAGTATAAATCAGTCAGGTACCAGGTATCGCTTGCCTCGGTGTTAAGTTTTTAAAGTTTTTAAGATTGCAACTGCAGTAGACAAGGCTTCCAGCTTGGATAGCAAACTTAGTTGACACAAAGCAGAAATTAAGCATGATGTAGACAATCGTTATCAGATATAACCTTGTTAGCTAGCTTGTGAGTATGCAATTATTTCTGCTTTCAAAGCTATGAATGATGATCACAGTAATTTACCAGCTACTTCAGTTGGTCAATTTTATAAATCAATCACTCACATTAATACAGTCTATCATAAAGTATTAATTTTGGCAGGTGATTTGGATTTAGTTTTAGTCTTTTATTGTGTTGACAAAAATATAATAGTTCTACTTTAGTCATTTTCTTATTATTAGTTATAGTCAATCATTATTCAATCATTTCATCCATCATCAGTAATTGCTTTGGGTGTTGGTGGATCCACAGCCTATCCTGGGAACACTGGCTGTGAGGCTGGAATACACCCTGGACAGAACTCTTGTCCATGTCATGTTACCATTCACACATTCATTCACACACTCATTCACACACTCATTCACACACCAGAGCAATTTAGAGTCACCAGTATGTTCGGGAGGTGGGAGGAAACTGTTGAACCCAGAGTAATTCCAAGGGGAGAACACGCAAGTCTCCGCTCAGACAGTAACCTGAGCTGGAGCTGTGAGGCAGCAATGTTACCCACTGTACAATTTTCACAAATTCCTCTAATATCTTCTTTTTAAGTTTTAAAAAACAAATGCGTTAATCAGCATGCAGCGTACGGCGTGTTTCAATTATTTCCCTTGTATAATCGCCTTTGCACCGATAAAAGACAAAAGTTTTAGCTTTGTCCAATTCACCATTTATAACGCTTCATTTTTATTTGTTGAGGAAAATCATATGATATATTGTCAGAGATTTTGAATATTTTGAATATGATTTTGAAATGAGTATTATTATTTAGTTTAGATTATTTTTGTCATTGTTGTCGAACAGTTTCTGTTGTGGTATTTTTCAACAATATTAACACTGATTTCTAAAGACTTCACCAACATGGCTGTGTTTATATTTTGTCTAAATGATAGATTTAAAAGGTGGTAAATTAGTTTGTGGTTGCAATGTATCCATAGTAAAATATTTATGATATAAAGCCTATGGAGTTCTAGCTAGGTACTAGCTGGGTTTAGTGTTAATGTCACCACGGTTCCTGTGTGAGAGACACAAACAATTTTTTTGCTTGCTGTATTAGAAAGCAATGCTAAGTGGGAATTCTGATTTTGGATTAAAACTCTATGTGTAATATGCAAATCAGCTCACAGTTCCTTGTCTCTTATGCACAACATAATAAATAAAACAGGTCATATTTCAATACAGAATGTATTACAAATCATTGTACTTTTATTTAGAAACAGTGTCTTTATTCAAAAGGCTTTAGCCTGTAAAACTTTCCAGCCTGTTCTGTGTTTTGAATTGGTGCTTTGAAATGCTGGCTGTGGTTTTTAGGTGGCAGGTTGAGTGGCAGCTCATTGTTAAACACTCAACAAAATTTGCAAGGCCGTCTGGCATCCTGTGTTCCCAAGAACCTGTATCAAGTCATGTCCATGTCAGGAAATGACACTCTCTCTGCTACAGTGCGCATAACGTAGGCTCAGTCAGCTCAGTGAAATCACCAATGTTTAGACACAAATAAATATTTCAGTGCTGGAATAAATATTCGCTCTTAGTTCAATATCTGTTTGCCTTAAGCTACAAAACATAATGCCTGCTCTGGGTTTTCGATTTCCATTCCGGGTTTCTTATTGACATTATCCTTTGATTGAGCTCCAAATCTGGCTTTGATGGAGATTTTCTAAAATCTCTCCTTCTTGCTGTGGCAGCAATGTTTATGACCTCTGTGTGCTTTAAAATTGAAGAGACTCTAAAAGAATTTCTTTGTTTCCCCTTCCACACAACATGAGGTATAGGCAGTAAAAGTTCAGAAAACTCCCAGAAAACTTATAGCAGTAGCTCTAAAGAACATTTCATCTGAACAATATAGGGATTCTTTTTTTGATATTCGACTGCATTCAAATCCTATGAAAAGGTATGAGAAGATTATTTATGTACCTTATATCATTTGTAAAGGGACACTATATCCATGGTTCCAAGTGAAAGAGGAATATTAAAGGTACATACAAAAGTTTAAACAACAAGGAAAGGTGCAATTTAGTATTATCTTTTGCTGAGATAATAGGGTTAGAGGCAAGGATAGTATTTGTAGTATCTCTTACATCTTGATTTATATGAAATCAAATGAAATCCATCCACATTATGCTCACAAATGTGTACAATTCTTTTGTGAAAGCTTTCGCAATGCATCTAGTATCTAATTTGACATCTTTTCACGCATGTCTGTCTCTGTTCTGTCCCCTGCCATGGTCTAGTACAATGAATAAATATATAATAATATATTAATTGCAAAAAAAAAAAATTAAAGATCATTTTGTGCATGTAGAATTGATCTGTGACATTTAAAATGCCTTTGTTTTTCATGCTTTTTGATAATGTTCAATATTACACTAAATCAGACTCATTTTATGTATTACACACTTATTTATTATTAAGTGTTTTTACTTAAAGCATCTTGACTGGACAATGTTTTTACTGCTTCAGTGTTCTTACTTTTTGCACTTTTCAGCAACACAAACTACCAAATAAATATGCCGAAATAACTAATAACAGAAATCATCATAAAGACAGATAAGAATGTACAGGGGAAAAAAGTTATGTACTTGTGTATTATCATTAGTGTAATGCCAAGCTCATGTCTCACGAAGAATGTTCAGGAATTATAATGAACAGATTTGTATAACACTAAATTTTATGAATTCTTTATGAACTCTTCTGCTAACCTAACCCTAACCATTTGTATTTTTACATATTTGTTTGCTTCTGGCAAGAACTTCTGGTAACACTTTATTTAAAGGTACCTACATAGTGCCTTTATAGTGTATCCATAAGCACTGAATAAATATTTTGTAAAGCAATGCTGGAGAATTTATGAAAGAGAAAACAGCCATCAATTATCCTTATGAAATAACTAATTGACATACTCTGTAACTGTCATTTTTTTATCCACATCTTGCAAGTTATTAGGCTGTTTTTACTAACAGCATGTTCATGACACTTTGAGAAAGACGTATAAGGTATTCATAGTGCTACTATTGACAAACATAGAGGATAAATTGCAGAGTGTGTGTGTGTCTGTGTGTGGTATATAGATGCATCAAATGAATAAACACACCTTGAGAAGCCAAAGACAGTGAAGGTTGAAGTCAAAGGAGTCCTTCTGCAGCGTTCTGTGGTTCTGACCTCAAGGTAACCTCCCTCCTGCAGAGCACACGCACACACACTTACACTCACAGACACACACACACACACACACACTTACACTCACAGACACACTCATTCAACTATATCTGTTTTGCCTCCTATCAAAACCTGCTCATTTTCACTGTCTGTCTCTCCCCCTTTTCTCTCGCCTGCATTTATCCTGGAATTATAGATGTGTGTATAGGTCTTTAGGTTACTTTTAACACCAACCCTGTACATGTCTCACACCTCATGCTGCTACAATTAGATAACAGGCGTTAACATTATAAAGAGGAAATTATGTAGAGAGAAACAAAGACAAACAAACAAGGACAAGAGATCAACAGAATATGAAGGATGAGTGAGAAATAAAACACAACGTTGCATGTGGTTAAAGGAAGATAATCAAAGATGGAATGGTGTGCTGCAGCCCAACACAAAGCAGAGTTACTGTTAACACCATGAAGTTGGTTATTTTCCAATAATGGCACATCCTGGCGTGTCTTCTTCCTCTTGTAACACATGTAGAATTACATTTCTGATATCAAACAATCTAGTTCCTGTTATTACTTACGTTATATCATCTACAAATAATAGCTCCATCACCAGTCTCTCTTTTTTTGTCTTTCTTTTTTCGTAAATCATACTGCCTTATAAAGTGCTGAAATGTGTCCTTATAGAAATTTTTTACCATATCAATCATCATATATTTGTCTTTATTATATACATTTTTTTATTTATCTGTTCGTTATTAGGCTTAGATTATGCTGATTTGATTTACAGCTGGTGCTACTGTCAGAGCTGCTGTTATAGAAAAATGAATCAACACCCTCTGACCAATCAGAATCGAGAATTCAACAGGAAAAACGAATACTTCGAATTGAAAAGAAAAAAGAGAGAATGCAAAAGTGAGCAAGGGCACTAAAGAATGAGCAACAAAAGAGAAAATGAGACAGAAGGAAGGAAAGAAACAGATGAAGTGATGATCAAGACAAAAGGTGAGAAAGAAACAAAGAGAGAGAAAGAGAGAAGAAGAAAGGCAAGTGAGAAGGTATCAACTGTGATTTGATAATAATCAGTGAAATCAGAGGTAACAGGAGGCCAGGGTGAGTTTCTGTAAGAAGCCCAGACACACTCGCTCTTAAAAGCCTCAGGCATCAGGGCATCACTGAACATGCGGAAACACAATAGAGCTCTCATGACACGTCGATAGGACATGCACCACAACTCTGCATGAGACGCTGAGCCCCGGGTTATTAATACCGACTACCTAATAACCGAGAAACCCAAAGCACTCATCTATTTCTCACTCCTTCTATTCTCATGAGTCCTTTAATGTTCCATAGGGCTGAAGATTAAAAGATTATCACTGACTTCCTTGGAGTATTTGGTTTAACTATGGCATATGGGGAAATTGCATTGATGTTGTGTGAAAAATCATTTTTACACAAATTTCCACAAATATAGTAGATCAGACGAGACCTAATTTTTCTTTGTTGCTGGAGTTAAGTACAGTGGATATAAAAAGTCTACACACTCCTATTAAAATTGCAGGTTTTTGTGGTGTAAAGGAATGAAACTGAAATAGATATCGATCCATGATTCTGTCTATCCTGACTAGAACCCCAGTCCCAGCTAAAGATAAGCAGTCCAATAGCATGATGCTGCCATCACCATACTTCACTGTGGGTATAGTGTTCTTTGGGTGATAAGCTGTTGTGTGTGTATGTGTGTGTGAGAAAGAGAGAGAGAGAGCGAGAGAGAGAGAGAGAAAGGGCTTCTGTCTAGAAACTCTACCTCACAGGATTTTATCTCGCTTTAATTTTTTACTTCACAAAAACCTTTTTAGATCATTTATAAAAAGAGCATGTATACTTTTTATATGCAAGATAACCAAAATATATTACATTAATGATGACATTTTCAAATATTTGCTTTAATCAACAATGATACAATTTTGTAAAATAGCAGGACTTGTATATATTTTCTAAATTTAAGCACAAACTGAAAGTATTTTATGTGTACTGTCTTGTTGTCTCTTGTTTGTTTGTGTGTGTGTTTGCAGCATAAGAATTTGACCCCGTGTCAAAACTCATTAATGATTCCTGCCACAAAGTTATGAGAAAAGCTGTTTTGGAATCACTTTTTCCCCTTATTGGTATCATTCCACACCTCCCAAAGTTTGACGGTGGAATTACACTAATTATACTTTGGTGTCTTTGCTGAGCAGAGTTGTGTAACTTGTGCAGATTATGTTGCCCAGCAGCGTCACCCACTCAGTATTATAAGGAATAGCACATACATATTTCTTACTAATATAAAAAATGGCTGAGACGTTTTCAGCAACAGAATTCTTTTGAAAAAAAAATATGATGGGGATATTTTCACTAAATCCTTTTACACAAGGACACTCATGTATGAGCCAAAATGCTTAAAAAACTGAATTTTGAGAGCTTACTATCCATGGTTTATATTCAATTTGCATATTGTGGATCTTTTTTTCCAGAGTAAGTGTGTCTGCCTGTGTGTTCAGCAGAGTAGCTGTGCGGTAATTCGGTAATTATGTTTAAGTGGAGTCATCATCCCTCTTATAGAAACGCACAGAGAGAGAGAGAGAGAGAGAGAGAGAGAGAGAGAGAGAGAGAGAGAGAGAGAGAGAGAGAGACTGACTGGGCAATGCTAAATTAAGAGTTAGAAGTATGAACTCGAAATTGCTGAATGTAATTATTTACATGTCAGATGTTCTCAGTGATTATCCTGCTCAAAGGCGCATAAATGCGTAGGATATTCATTTGAACAGAAACACTATAGTGTTATTCATTCACAAAGAATTAGAAATGTTCAATAAACACAGGATTCTTTTGTGCATCCAATTATCCGGAGTTGTAAAGTCTACTTTCATACCAAGCTCTGGCTTGGAAGAGTGCCATGACCCACTTACAGAAACCTGACTTACAGAAATGTGTGTGTGTGTGTGTGTGTGTGTGGGCTCACATTCATTCATGCTGGTGTAAATGTCTCATTCTGACAGGTAAGAGATTTACTATCTCCTCTTCCTGTCACAGTGACATCTGAAATATCTGACAGGTCAGTGAATGCACAAATTACACTCTAATTTATTTCTGAACACTGAAATTATTAAGCTATTGTAATTTGCTTTCCAAAAAAAAAGTAATTAAAGCTATAAATAAGATTCGAATTAAATGAGCAATTTTTAACTAACCACTCATTACAATCAGAAGAAAATGCCTATAATTTGCCACCAGTGTACCTTAGCAAACTTCCTGTGTAGCATGAAATAATGACATGATTCAAATTCATCTGGAAAAAACTTTGGCAAAGTGTATTCATGAAACAGGAAGGAAACTAAAGCTATGAGACAGACAACATCCAGCAAGACTGAGTTTCTACTATCATGCCAATGTGCAGTGCTGCCCAGACCAGAGCCAATAAAACATGCCTTCAGTTTTTATACTTTTCATTAAGACTATTATAAAATAGGTTGAAACTGTCATGCCATCTGTCACCAAAAAAGAGGGATTCAAAATTAGTCTTTATACTAAAGCAGACAATGAATCTGGTAGCAGGACAGAGTACCAGAGTATCAGTGACAAAGAAAACTTTCACTAGATATCAGAATATCTTTAGTTTTACATTTTTTTACACAACAATTAGAGAGAAAACATGGAATCTCACTGACCAGTCAGATGTCTGGGCTGATAAAGTTAAAAAAGATTGTAAGTTGTACAGTACAGTCTTTGTTAGTTTTACTAATTATGCTGCATTTTAGCTTTTCAGTGGAAACCCCAGTGATTTCTTGTTGACAGAACAGGTTGCCCTTTTTGTCACCCTTCATCAACCCACACAAACATTTAAACACACATACAAGGAAACTAGAGTGAGAGTGTAACCAGTAAGCAACACCATTAGTGCCATGAGGTAGAAGCTGAAGGGTATACCTGCCAAAGATTGGTGGTGAGTGAACTGGTAGAAATACATGGTAAATGAGGGTTAACAGGAAACAGCTGAGTTCAATAGGCAGTGCGAGTGAGAGTGATGTAATATCTGAAATGGATTGGATTGTGGATGCATGGCAGCTCCTGGATTGGTGGTAGATTTGGATGTGACAACTGGAGCAGTTGGAAGTTAGGTAGCTGTGTAGCACTGGTACAACAATACTAATACTGTATTATGTGGAACATGCTGAGAACTGAAAAATGTTGAGTGATAGAATAAGCTTTTGCTTTTAAGCTTTCAGGATCCAAATCTGACTGTTATCCATTATGTTTGACAATGTTTTTGTCTATACACACTATTGTAACTGCGCTAGTAATGCCCCCTTGTGACATCAGAGCAGCAGACATCCACTAACTTCTCATGAGAGTAATGAAAGTTCATTCAACACCAAGCAAAAACACTAAACACATCAGGATTCAAGTTGAATATTTCCATTTACCTTCTCTACGTACATGTCCAACACTTACCATACGTATGGCCTCAGATTACTTATAGAAAAGCAAAGGATAACATTGAATTTGGTCACATGATCAGCACAGACATCCTGCCAATGGCTGTGATGCAGGCTACAATCAGATCACTGGTTAAACATTTGCCAAGTCTTGTTAGTTTATCCAATCAACCTTCCTAAGACACATTTCAGATGGTCAAAGCTTACACTTCTCAAAGTCAAATCAGTTTGGACGCAGCATGTGTTTGGTTAACATATAGAACAACTCAGTGACAAGTAAACAACATGATGTAAACTGACAAGAGAAATTCACAAACTCTGGAAATATGCACAAGTATAGAAGTTATTACAATTTCCATTACTGTATTCTAGGTGTAAGTACTAAGTAATATTATAAATACGCTCAATAGGATCACAAATAGCCTGAGCATCTTCCATCATTACGTGCTGATGGAAGACCTAGTAATGTCGCCTGTTTTAGAGCAGTGTAGGTACATATGTGTGTGGAGAGAGTGTGAACATGGATAAGTAATGACATATCTGCTATGGCTCACTGCTCAAGCAGAGACACAGATGTATCAGCCTCCGTCCTTGCATCACACACAACACACAGACACGCACAGACAGTTATTCATGCACATCCCAACCAACAACTCATTCTGTACCCACTCTAATTGCTAACGTGACAAATGCTCTTCTTAGCAGAGAGTAATAACAGACGCATGTATCCATGCTGATGTAAATGGCGCGATATGTAAGTGCAACCCAATTAGCCACCCCCATGGAGGAGTCACATAACTGCATGAATATTTCAGTTGTCAGAACAGAGCACAGTATGGACTTATAAGGGCACGAGCATGGTGAGTGTGTGTGTGTGTGTGTGTGTGTGAAAGCTCAGTGTTTTGTTTGAGGCAAGAGACGGAGCAAGGAGGTAAGCAGGACTCCCCAAAGAAAGACTCCGAACCTCCAGTCTTTGCCTCGTGGCCTGGAACTAATTGGTGCAAGATTAAGTTTCTGAGGGATATAATAACCCAAGGCACAGCTCCGTCCTGGTTCAGAAAGAGAGAAAGAAAAGAAGATTCAACTTTTTGTTTAAACACAACAGCAGTAAAAATCACAGCCTGGAATCAGTCTGCAGCGAATTTGATTTTATATTGAAAATTAAAAAATGCAAAATAAAAACATTAATATCTGGCACGTTTATAATCAAGCTTCTCGAAATCTACCATTTTGCTAAGTGACTAATTTAAGACAAACTGATTTAGTGCATTAGCATAAATTGTCAGGTAGAACAAAAAAGTAACCCATTCATTCTGTATTAGAAGAGTACATAAATGATGAATGTTAAACTATTTCAATCAGTTAATCACAGAAAACTAAACAAAATAAGGCCACTATTGGCTCGAGCAGGTCTGTGTTAGCTAACTTACTTTATCTTGGTTGTATGATAAAGTTTTTCTTTCAGTTTAAGCAACATGGTAAAATCAGAATTATATATTAATATTACCAGAATGACCCCCCCCTCCCCCCACCAAAAAAAAGAAAAAAAAATTTGGTTGGTTTATGGATACAAACCAGCTAGCAACATTTTAGCATGCTAGCTAACTTCAGCTATGTTTATAACTTTTTTTGGCTTTGGAAAACAAGCCATTCCTTCAGGATACTGTGTGTCTCTGCAGCTTCGAATTCAGAAATGTTTTCTCAATAAAGTGCTGAAAAGTTGTGATCAAAGGGGCTAGAAAATAGAAGCCAGTGTTCAAGAACATTAAATAGTGTTATAAACCCCTGATGATCAAAATCATGCTCTCCAGCAGAGAAAAATGTTGCTGAAGAAGCTGTTGTATTTCCATGAAACATCAATTCATCCTTTCAAACAATCTCAGCAGTACGCCTCTTAGAGATCACAAACGCCCAGCATAAGTGTACACATGAGCTTCTTATTTAGGCTCGTGCACGTGGCATGGTAAAAGATCACATAAATATTTATGGGACAACAAGGCTTAGGTGTGCCACGTTAGTCTTTACGCCTCTGCCTCATCCCCAAACACCTTCGTTCCATTGGAGACCCACGCCAAACCACGCCCACACCTACACCATCCTGTTAACATGCAGTCATGATTCACAGGCACACATTCTCTCACTTCTCTCACATTGATGTGCACGTGCACACACACACAGAGAGAGAGAGAGAGAGAGAGAGAGAGAGAGGCAGCCTTGATCATATTCCCACATATAAATGACACCAGAGAGAGAGAGATAGACAGACAGACAGACAGACAGGCACTGAGACTGGAAGAGAGAGAACAGAGAGATGGTGAAGAGAGAGAGAAGGGAGGAGTAAGAATGTGGGAAGGAGGGAGAGCGAGAGAAAGAGAGGATGAGTGTGACAGAGTTCTCCTTCTTAAGCTCGTCCGGATGCAGAGAGCAGCATTTGTACCACTTCCCTACTGATATGTCTGATGACTGTCAAATCAACCCACCTTATACACATGCACACTTGTTCTCTCTCTCTCTCTCTCCCTCTCTCTCTCTCTCTCTCTCCCTCTCTCTCTATCTTATACTGAACATTATTTGTATGAGCATAGTCCATTAAAATAAACTTTAAATCCATCAGTAGGTCAAAAGAGTTTAAGGTAATGTTTACGTGAAAACATCCGAATGGGGAAAAATGTGATCTCAGTGACTTTGACTGTTGTGTGGCTGTTGGTCCTAACCATTTCAGAAACTCCTGGGATTTTCACACACAACAGTATCTAGAGTTTACACAGAATGGTGCAAAAAAACAGAAATATTATATGGCTCCCATAACTCAAATCACCACTCTTTGTAGCTGTGGTGAGCAGAAAGGCATCTCAGATGAACCTTGAGGTTCCACTCCTGTCAGCCAAGAAGACATCGCTGCACCAATCATACAGCTCTATGAGCCAGTTAACTATAGGACTAAAGCATCCTATTAACAAAACTTCACTGAAAACCACATGAAGTTTAATCTAGTCTAAGGACAATACTAGCACAGATGTGTGCAAGTTGAAATTAACATGTTTACTAACAGCTGTAACATGTGGCAAATTGTACAAAATTGGCACATAACGGCAGACACAAAGATCAAGGGCAAAAAAAAAAACAAACAGAAAATGATAGCAAAAAAAAAACCACAGAAGTACAAATCAGAAGGGAATGAAGGTGATGAATGATGGAGTTGGTTGTAACTGGGAGTGAGGAAGGAATTCTGGGAGTTACTGAGGCATGAAGCACTTGTGATAATCATACATCACTATCATACATCAAATATCTTCATCAAATACCAACATCTTCCATCAACGTCATTCTTTATAACACACTAACATTCATTACTGACCATTTATCAAACAAACAACATTATTTATCAAAGACCAACTTCATCATCAAACATATAGTAAACATAAATAAAATCCATCATCGCATGTTCTTTTTCTTTATCACAAAACGCCAATTGTTTGGCTTTATATTGTTCCTGTAAAACCAATTGGCAACCAAGTCGAACCAGGGCGAATGTAAGAGAACTTTCTAGAAATTTTTATGATGATGAAACAGGAACAACATGTCAATCAATATTTGGGTTTGTTGGTGTTCGTTAGGCAGTGTATGTTGTGTGACTGATGGGTCACAACATATCAGCACCAACATTCACCATTATGAATATATTTTAGCATGGCTTTGAATGCACCAGCAGTGAGATACCTCTCTAACGGAGGATCTGTGTTTCAGTACTTCTCTTCTCTACAGGAACACTATCAGTCTTCCAGCCTCTACACTCTTCATGTCAGAGTTTAGCTCGTCTAATTGCTTCTGCTGGCTAAGCAATTGAGCGAGCTACATCACTCTTTTTCCAAGCACTGTTAAATGAAAATGTTTGAACGTGGTCGAGGAAGTCGAGTATTCATCACTAAAAAAATGGGTTCATGAACTCAATTTTTTTATCTTATGCACAGTTTAGCATATCAAATGCAATTACTTTAACTGGAGGGGGACAAAATATTTGAATCGATGGGTACTTTAAACATGTTTACAAAAGAACTACACAGACTGTTAAGAAAAAAGGTTCCATCTAGCACATTTAAAGAGTTTTTTGGAGGAAACCTTTAAATTTTCCATTTTTAGAGATAATTTCAAGAAGAACCTTATTATAAAGAGAATTATATAAATAGAGATTATAATATAAAAAGATTATTAATATAAAAAGAGATAATAAAATAAAAATAAAATAACCTTGTTATTAAGCTAATAATCCAAAGAACCCTTTGCAGGAACAACCAAAAGGCATTAGTACTTAGAAAAGGTTTTGCTCTTTTCAAATCACTTTTATGTTATGTGATCTATGCTTTAATAAAACGTCTATATTCCCTTATAGATGGTACCACATTCCCTTTGTCCTGACACAGCTTGAACCACCTCTGCTATGTTTTCTCATGACCTAAGAGTAACATTTTGGCAATTTGTGGGTTTCAAAAGTAAAAAAAAAATCATCCATAGCATTATTGGTGACATGTGTCCTCATTTAGAATGGATGAGGGAGGCGGAGGTTGCTGCTCTCGCCCTAATTGAACGAGAGTCTAGGCGCTGGACGTGGAGAAAACGTCCTCACACAGCTGTGTACAAATGGATAGTTAAGCAGGGCCTGGCCGATGTTTTCAGTCGATTTCCGGTGCCTCGTTTGTCAGCAGGAACATTTGTCAACAGCCATATTGATTTAGCAATATGGCAGAGATTGGCTGGGAGTTAGAGCACTGTAAATCAGGTTACAAATCAAGACAGCTGTGACACGGTGGAGTGTGCGCCGCTTCGAACGCTCTCTCTGAGACGAAGGTTAAACGTTAGCACATAATAAGGAGCGACTTTGGGAATTGCACGGCCCTTGGAGTTCATTTAAAAATCATTGGAATAATAAAAAACAAGTTGATTTTGATCTGGTGTGCTGTTTTTAAATGTGTATCTGTTGTTGCTTGTGGGATTTGAATGAGAATAATTTGGTGACATGTAAAAAAATCACTGTTAAACATGTTTTACTTTGGGGAAATAATTTAAAAAGTTGACACAAGTTAAGAAACTTTTGTGTGTGTGGGTTTGCTGATGCGTGAGTGTGTGTGTGTGTGTGTCTGCGCTGAAGGCGAAAGACCAATTATATCTGGCATGAGCCTGACAGAATTCACCTGAAAGAGAAAAAGCACACCTACTCTCCATCTGAGATGACTTTGAGCAGTGCGATCAGACGCTCGAACGGTACACACGCTTGCACACTTCACAGGAGCCTCTTTTTAGTACACAGATATCATAACTCGCACACACATACACACGTCAGCGATCATTTAGAATCAGGTATCTGCCGACGGCATGAGGAAACACTTCTCCCATCATCCTGTCTCAGTTTCACACTGCTGCTGGGTGAGAGACCCAAGAGTTTGTCATGCGAAAGACATACCTCCCGCAAAGCACATACAAAACCTTGTTCAAGACTGAATGGTGTAATTTTCATAAAAATGCCTGTTTAAAATACTGACATTGAAAGATATCTCTACTGAATCTGAAGCAATGTAATATGAGCTGCAGACTAAACACAGGGAGCATGGGGCAATTGCCACAAAGTTTGTTCCAGATAGGGTTCAACAAAAAAAAGGTTGATGTCCCACCAACTGCTAAAACCCACTATAAAGATTTGGCTATTTTTTCTGAAGCCGTATTGAAATAGGCAGCCTACAAGCTATTTTTAGTAGAAGAACATTGAAGGGTTCCAATTAGGAAAAGAGAAACATGCATTTATCATGTAAACCAGCTTAAAGCTAGTCATCGACATTGACTAAACATACAGATAACCGACAGGCTGGAACACTTTCCACAATCTATACTACATCATTCACACCACATCACCCTCAACATGCAGGCAGGGATGACCCACTGGCAAAAATAACAATAACAGCTCTGCCTATTTCACTATCGACTTTCAATCTCAATGGAAATCTGTTGAATTTAACTTTCATTAGTGGTCTTCTGTAACATGAGTTCCCTGCAGCAGGGTTAATGGATGTAAGAGTTAACGGCGGTAGATCCATTCTCAAGTTCAAAAACAGACAAGCAGAAGTTAAAACCAGAAAACACAAATCTAGGAACACTATATGAAAGCTATAAAACTAGAGCTAGAAATAATTAATTACAGAAATGAAGATCTGGAAACTAGAAAATATGGAACTAGAAAGCAAGGAACTATGAATAGCAGCTCGATCCATTCCGAAGTGATAAAGACGTGGACACGCCCCTTGTAGCCATTTGTCGGGTCGTTGGTGGACACACCCTTTGTCGGGTCCTTCCAAACTGAAGTGATGAAAATCATTTTCAAAACAAAGATATTTGCTTCTGAGATTTGATACACTGCCTTTATGATGAAGCTCAAGTATGAAATATAGTAACATTACACTTAGTAAACATTACACTTAGTAAATTGTAACTAAAGGTGACATAAGGTTAGGTAGAAGCCCATAGCTAGTGCATTTCTATTTGTTTACATCTGTAAATTTGCAGAATCAGACTAAGTGGACTGTGACTGCTAAATGAAATTTTATTATTTCATTTCTAATTATAGTTCATTATTAAACTGTGATATTTATGCACTGAGTCGTAGTCAAAACTGCCATTGTCAAGTCCAAGGCAAGTCCAACACCAGGACTAGCCAAGATCAAGTCAAGAGAGAGTCTTATAGGGGTTGAGGCAAAGTCAAGATTGAATCCAAATGAAAGGGAATCCGAGTCAAGATTGATCTCATAATAATCTTTTACCCAACCAAGCCTTTACTTCAGTTTCACCTATGCCAGAATAACATTTGAAATTCTCCTGTCAAATCCAAGTCAATGCCAAAACTGTCTGTAGACCGGACTCAGCCTAGTTTACATAAGTGCCAGTGATAGTGTGACAACAAAACAGGTTTCAGCATTGAAAAGTGACATTATAGTGAGTTCCAAATGTTATTTTCAACCACTACAAAGTGAGACCCTCATGACAGAAACATAGAGCTTTCTGAGGCAGTCAGGAGTAAGTCACGATCACTTCAGAATGAAGTAACAGGAGTAACAGGATTGCAGATGAGCATAAGGAACTCATGACAAAGAAACACAACACAAAAAATAGTATAGCTTTGCAGTCCTAACAAGGCTTATTGTTTTATTTGGCAAACTGTAATTGGAAAAAGTAAGAGCCAGAGAGGGATTGAGGCAAACATGAAGAATTCATGACATTTCATAACTATTTCAGTACAAAGCTCATGTTTTAAAGTTCAATAAGATAAATGACAAACATACTACTACCTGCATCCTATTATAGTTGTAATTTAATCAGATTCTGTACTTAATGCTGAAAACCATATTCAACTCTAAGCATAGGATGCTATGATCTATTTCTAGACAGAGAAAGGTGCTTTGCATGATGACATTCTTGTGTAACACAAAACATATTCCACTCCGGATGCTGCTTCTGTAGAATCGTGTCCTAGCTTTCTCAAGTACACAGATGAGCATACCCTATACTATACTATTCTAAGGTTAAAAATAAAGGAAAGGATTAAAAAAGTGTACTTTATTTACTTTTAAGAGTTGTTCGATTGGAGAATATTTGGGGAAACTTGTTAGATTTTTTTCCATCCTTAGGGTATGTATTATGTAAGACAAAAGACAGCTATAAATCCCACAGCTGTCATGCTTTGCATTAAAAATAAAATGCTGTTTTGGACTGTTTTCTGATATTATGTAAGGCCTATTTCATCCTCTTGCACAGCATTCAAATAAAACTTTTGTTTGCTATCACGCTATTTTTATTCCTATCCAATATATTGCATGTTGTGCCTAAGTTTCTGGAGGCGGAGGCGGAGGTGGAGGCGGTCGGCGTTGTGCTGCTGTTTCGTGTGCATTATTTTTCCATTAAAGAAATAGAAGTTGATCCAAGACACAGGAGCTAACAGATGGAAAAGCTCTCTACTCAAGCCTTAAATACACAAACACACCAATTTAGTGATATTTACTGCTAAAAATCTCTGTGCACTACAATAAGCATACACACACACAGACACACACACCTTACTCCACTAAGCATGTTTTATCGATCTAAAAGGAAGGATAATAAATTTACACTGAGATCAGCTGTGATGTATTTGCAACTAGCAGTCACAGCTTGATCTTCTGACCTTACACACACTCACACACACACCCTTTATTGAATGCTGGCAGGAACAGGTTCTTCTCTAGCACTTCCTGAGGGAATGCAGTGATTATCTTTAAGTCTCTCTGTGTCGCTGACTGCTGCCTTTCATCCACTCTTAACACTTGTGTGTCTCCACATGAAGACAGATGAGTGTGTTAAAACGCACAGTCAGACCACCTCGAGGGGAAAAAGTGCCGCACGGGGAACAGCTTAACTCACTTAACACTCGACCTTGGTCATTATAGAGCTAGTGGAAAAACTGGTCTCACATCTGAGGAGCTTCCATCGAGACATTTTTTTTTGCTATGTCAGTATGCCCTGATATGGGTCCATAGAGAAGTAGTGATTAGACCACAGTGCTCTCACTGCTGAGGCCCGGGTTCGATATCTCTCCAGGGAAACACCCCCAGCCACTGGGGCTGTGTGCAACAGTGTGCTTTCAGTGCCGGTCCCAAGCCAGGATAAAAATTGGGGAGGGTTGCGTCAAGAAGGGCATCCGGCGTGAAAACTGTGCCAAATCAAATACGCGGGCCAGTGATTCGCTGTGGCAACCCCTAACGGGAGCAGCCGAAAGAAGAACGACAACAGTAAGCCCTGATACATACACACACTCAGAATGCACAGAGCTGATCATGATACCACTTATACACCAGTTTTTTGTCTTTCAGAGTCCATGAATGAATACTGAGGCTGATAAGCATGACTGTGTATCCACATACAGGTATACAAACAGTTGTTTTGGTGTTTCTGGAGTAGGTTGATGCCAATTTGTTGTCATCCATCTCACTCAAATTCGGCTTACGGGCTGCTCTGGGCTATTTACTGTCACTGGATTACACGGTGGATGACGGAAGGCCTACGAAAATGCTATCGATAGCCTGACAAAAAGAGTCAAGATTATGACTAAGCCCAAATATGCAGACATATGGGAATCTCTCCAGGTTTAAATAAATATGATGTAGAAAGTCTTGAATGTGAGGAGTTGACATATGGTTCTTCTGTATTTACGTTGTCATATTAATGCAATGGTGTGTAAACAATTCTCTGTAAGAACGATGAGGAATTCATAAAAATGAGAGGTACTGCTGGATTTTGTCACAAAAGCTACTATGATTTTGGACATAATGCCTATAATGTAGTATAATATAGTAAAACTTCCAAAATAGTGCACTTGTATAGTGCTTTTAACAGGAGACGTTGTCACAAAGCCGCTTTGCAGAAATATGCATGTAGATTTAAATCCCTAATAAGCAAGCCAGTGGAAAGAAAAGCCTCCTGAGATGAAGAGGAACCAGCAGGACAACAGATAGTGTCTGCAGGACAACAGATAGTGAGATTATAAATCTTTACAGAATACATGTGTAGAAAGGTACTAGGTGTGCTGATGTTCAGTATTGGCATATTGTGAGTAAGCGTTCTGGGATGAGCACAGGACAGTTTTAAGGGTTACAGCAGCAGCTCTTAGGTACAAATCTAACAGTATCCAGGTCAGATTATCCTCTGAAACAAGGGTGAGTCTTGGGCATAAACTGTTTTTGGGAAGTGGTATCCATGTGGGACCATCCACAGCAGCAGAAAATGAAGTGCAGGAAGTCCAAACAGAAGTTGAGCAAGGGGAAACAGCAGTAGAAGTGTGTCAGGATCAGGCACCATCATCACGTAAGGAACAGTTATGGATATACCATACATCATTCACATGTACCACCCTACTGCAATGCAGCAGTTCAGCCAAACGATGAATTGGTAAACCATCATGTTTCATTTTTCCTCTCAATTCACACTGCTTTCACTTATCACTATTACTGTTATACTACCAATTGAACAGAAGTGATTTAAACACGAACAAAGCTATTTCCTTTGAGCGAAACTGGTTCAACAAATTTGTGTTCAGTTTGGAAGAAGCTTTTTAATGTCTTTTTTATGAAATTGTGAATTCATGGGTAATAAACTCAGTTCTAACACAGTTCTCGAAAGAGCCTATAATATTGAACGCCATAACACACGTTGAGCCCAATAACTACTCAATTAATTATCATGTAAAGAGCTTTAGTATCATATAATCCTTGCTATAATTACTAGGAGTATATAGAATTATAGATTTAGTTTTATGGCATTATCATCAAATTTTATGTTGGTAACTATATGTGTAAGAAATATAATACAATAGCAATTCTGCATGTTGTGTAAATAAGTATACTACTGTACATCATGAGTAGAAACTCCATTTGAAATGCAGTCAATAGTTGTACTTACAAAATTAACTACATCTAAGCTGTGGAGGATGTATATAGCGTTGGTGTAAATACACCAACAATCTAATTTGGATTTCTATCCTCATCATTATATAACCAGCTTTACATTATACATTATATCTAAATTCTTAATCGAAAGACAGCCCAATCCCATGAACTGATTTAGAAATACTTTGAGGTATTTATCTCATAATAAAGACCTCAAAACATAGCAGAAGACATATGCCAAAGACAGGGCATATTGTGAGGGGAAAAAAGTTCCCGTATTGCAGTCTCTCGCATCATGCAGTGCTTATTTTATCCTCATGGAGAGAATGCTATGGTATGTCCAAATAAATGCTGAGACATCTTAGCCCTCAGCAGTCAACACCAAAAGTTTCAACAGTACCAATCCTGCTCACAAATAATATTAAAAGTTGTTGACGGTGTTTTTCTATGGAACTGAAAAATCTAGTTTTGAATCTGAAATGCTTGTCTTCTTCATTATAAATATGTGCTAATCAATTTTGTGCTAATAAAAAAGGGCTGTTATTAAGGATCCTTCGGTTTGGACTGTATCATGTAAGATGTTTGCTAACTGAAAGTTGTTAATAAATGGAAGTGCAGTCACAGCCATGCCTTTTAGTGAAACAGTAGCAGTGAACAAAGCTACATACTGCAGTCAGGGGTAAACAGCCTTTCTGTGCAATGCAAAAAAAAGTGCAACCTGCATGTCATTATCTCTTCATGGGTGTTTCAAAACTGCATGTAACTCAATAGTGTTAAAGCAAGGAAAAAAGCTCAGTACATTACTAGATTTTAAAATAAAATGCATATGTCTACAGCATGTAAAGACCAAAACTGTCACATGTACAGATCTATTGTGCTGAAAGTGGAAACCATTCTAAGGATTTCTGGAGGGCTTTTTCACCTGAAAATGTAATGAAAGCTCTTCAGCTCTCTATGGGCCTCTGTGCTGTGTTGCTTAGTCAAGAGGTTTTACAATAGGAGTCCCGTCCCATCCTTTAGTCCTGGTCAGGTATAAATGCAAAGGTTAAAGCAGGCAGGATGTCAGTTCACCAGTTGGAAGCAGCTTGAACAAACCAAACCAGTCATCATGACTATGGGCAAGGTAATCATTAAAGATTAAATCTTTCTTTTTAATTAATTTGGATTAACTCATTATGAAACTTATCACCCAAACAGGTTATCTTCTATGAGGACAGGAACTTCATGGGGCGCTCCTATGAGTGCACCGGTGATTTTTCCGATATGCACTCTTACATGAGCCGCTGCCACTCCTGCAGGGTGGAGAGCGGCTGCTGGATGGTCTACGACCGCACCAACTTCATGGGAAACCAGTATTTCATGAGGAGGGGCGAGTACGCTGACTACATGAACATGTGGGGCTGGGGCAACAACTGCATCAGGTCCTGCCGCATGATCCCCATGGTATGCTATTAGATGTAACATCCTTTTTAGGATACATATATCCCAGTAGGTGTTTTTGACCTAACATTGTTTTTCCTCTTCCCAAACAGTACAGAGGATCCTACAGAATGAGGGTCTATGAGAGGGACAACTTCATGGGTCAGATGATGGATGTGATGGATGACTGTGATTCCTTCAATGATCGCTACCACTGGTCCAATGGCTGCATGTCCTGCCATGTGATGGACGGCCACTGGCTCATGTATGAGCATCCCCACTACAGAGGCAGGATGTGGTACTTCAGGCCTGGAGAGTACAGGAACTTCAGGGACTACGGTGGCATGAGGTTCATGAGCATGAGGCGTATCATGGACTCCTGGTATTAAAAGCAAACTGAGCTAAAGTGTCAAACACAGTTTGAATAAATTCCAGCAAATCAGAGATTTGTATTATTTCTCTCCCACCATGAAGACAGGTTTTTTTTTTAACTTTTTTGTAAGAAATTACTTGGTGTTAGATCAGAAAATGGAATATAATTTGATAAGAAATGTCAACCTCATAAGAAAGCTAAAATGAAATGTAAACAATGTCAAAATTCTTTAAATGAAACTGAAAAATGTATCTCAAAACATTTAATAAAACCATTTGTTTTCAGTACATTTCTAAAATGAACTCCAGATGCTTCAACTAAATTATCTTTTGTCCTTTTGCACTACTGGTATTCAAGCAAGCAAACTTCACATTATTAGCCGCTCATCTTTGTATGATCACTCTCACTATGACAATGCTAATTTTCACTAGAATATCAATAGGATTTCAATATGAGGTTAACAACAAAGTTCAAGGTTCAAGGTTCTTTATTTGTCACATACATTACATACCTGTGATGTATTAATGTAGTGAAATGTTTTTCCTTAGTGCCTCGTCCCACAGTGCAACGGTGATACATAATAAAACAGAATATAATAAAAACCGAATATAATAAAAGCAGAATATAATGAATAAAATAGAAAAGAAGCTAACAGTAAAGTACCCAGTGGGTTGTCCATTCTTAACATGCTTAATAAGCTTTTGTCTTAGCTAGGTGTATGACATGTAAAACATTATCTGGCTAACTCAAATCATTCTACTTGAATATTCAACATCTTGTTCAAAACTTCCTTTAAATTAAAATGAAACTACATATAGATGGAACAAATTTGGCTTTCCAGTTTTCATTAAATTGTTCATTTAAAAGTCATTTCCTGAACTCAACAACATCTGCAGTCATTATCATTATTATTCATAGACTTTATAGACACATTTATAACATACACATAATTGAAAGCTAGTGAAATAAATGCAGCATCAGTATTGTATTCTTTTTTTCCAAACTGGCAGCAAATTCAGTTTGAGAAATCTTTAACATGTACATTAGACAACATTTATTATTGTTCACACATTAATAAGACAAGTAGATGAACTGATACATATGAAATACATTTTGTAAATATGCATTTATTTAAAAACTAGTTCGAATGTTAGGTTTGCCACACAAAGCTTCATATTTTTGCCCAATGTGTACTATGGTTAGAGCTCATTTGCCTGTATACTAAACTAACAAACAGAAATCGTATACAGAGTTAAGATCATGAATTAAAATCAACAAAAAGAATTCATAGCTAATTTTGTGATCATCAGCAAATGTTGAAAACTGGCTCAAGGTGGCGCAAATGTTATAAAGTAATTGAGGGACTTAAGACCCGAGTGTGTGCAGATTAAACTTTACTTACAGAATTTTAATCGAATTTTAGTGGCCGATTTGCTGTATGTATATTTTCTTTTTGCTATTAAAAAGATTTCACAAATTGTATTGCAGTATGTTGGAGTTCTATTTTTATTTTCTTAGGCATGATTTGAAAACTATATTTACAATTCTAATCCACTATTTGATTACACGGGAAGTTAATCTAAATTAAAAAAATTTCTATCTTTAAATATGCTGTTGTTATTTATTTTTTACTGTATCCAAGTACAGCGACTGTAAATTTACACAGACATGCACATCTTTCATAAAAATACAAGTTAACATTTTTTTTGCAATTATTGCTGTATTACTACAATAATCATTAAAAGGATGGTGAACTTTTAGTTTAAAATAACTACTGTAATATAATAGCAATTCTAGCTATTCGAATAGTTTTTCCTGAACATTCTTTGCTGTTGCATTACATTAAAAAATTATTTACAGCACTGCCAAATAATAATATTAACAAATTACTGTAAAAAAATCATTATTGTTTGTTTTCACAGTCAATTAATATTTTACAATTTAACGCCGGATAAATTACTGTAAAACAATAGGACTTGTTTGCTTTTTCCAGAAGCTTACCATTATTATTATTACCATAATAGTTCACAGTTTATTCATGTTAACTTTCCACACAGAAAATTACTGCAATTTAACAGATTTCTACTGCCACCTCTGCTGCCAGACTTTTAACCATTTTTTTTTTTTTTTTTTACAGGATTTCTTTAACAGTATATATTTAATATTTTGGAAAAATAACAGCTTTCTATTGGTCATTCAGCTTTCTGTGGACTAACATTGTGCTGTGTTGCTTGCTCAGGAGTTTTCACAATAGACTTTCATATTCTTTGGTCCTAGTCTGGTATAAATACACAGGTGAAAACAGGCAGGATGTCAGTTCACCAGTTGGAAACAGCCTGAACAAACCAAACCAGTCATCATGACTATGGGGAAGGTAACAGTATATTAGTAAATGTACAATGCTACCGTGTTTGCTTGGACAAATTGCGTAACTCATTGTGATCCTCATCATCCAAACAGGTAATCTTCTATGAGGACAGGAACTTCATGGGGCGCTCCTATGAGTGCACCGGTGATTGTTCCGATATGCACACTTACATGAGCCGCTGCCACTCCTGCAGGGTGGAGAGCGGCTGCTGGATGGTCTACGACCGCACCAACTTCATGGGAAACCAGTATTTCATGAGGAGGGGCGAGTACGCTGACTACATGAACATGTGGGGCTGGGGCAACAACTGCATCAGGTCCTGCCGCATGATCCCCATGGTATGTTATTAGATTTGCAATAGTTTTAAAAAGTATGTCCTAATGAGGTTTTTCTGTTACAAGTTACATTTAATGAATGGCATTGCTTTCTTCAAATACAGTACAGAGGATCGTACAGAATGAGGGTCTATGAGAGGGACAACTTCATGGGTCAGATGATGGAGATGAGGGATGACTGCGATTCCTTCATGGATCGCTACCACTGGTCCAACGGCTGCATGTCCTGCCATGTGATGGACGGCCACTGGCTCATGTATGAGCATCCCCACTACAGAGGCAGGATGTGGTACTTCAGGCCTGGAGAGTACAGGAACTTCAGGGACTATGGTGGCATGAGGTTCATGAGCATGAGGCGCATCATGGACTCCTGGTACTAGCTAAAATGTGTATTAAAATGACAATAAACGCATTTGGAGAAAACTCAATAAAACTGACGTGTATCTTTTCTCCTATACATTTCTTTCTTTCTTAGCTAACATATTATCAGAATTGTGAACCTACTATTTTTCTCTTTGTTTTAACAACAAGAAAAAAAGCAATGTAGCGGCAATGCAGAAATGTTTGATCGTCTTACTAAAAGGGCCTAGAGCTGAGCCAAAGAGAAGAGTACGATATCTTCATTTTTAAAAAATTATTAAATTGCAGGTAAAAAAAAAAAATGAAGATCCAGGTAAATTCCAGTAAAAACCAATTAGGACCTTCAAAATAGTTCCTCTTGCCCTAATCACATCATCACTTCAATAGATTTATGCTGCCTTCACAAATCCAGTAAGCTGTCTAGACATCCAGTGTGCTGCTCTGAATGTATTTCACAGTGTGGCTTTCCATTCATCATCTGATCGCAGCCTGCCCAGCCAGACCTTCACGCTGAGAATGAGTGTTACAGCTTTTGACTGCGAAAGACCATGTGTCTGTGTTGTTCCTTGAAGCTTTTTAGGTTCACAGAGCTTAAGAATAAAGCTAACTGGCAGCAATTGCATGTTAAGGGCAGCTCCCTATACTGAACTTAACAAGAACCTGGTATCAGTAGAACAAACTTGTGGTGCAAATATGCTTCATTTGCAGGAGATATAGTGTATTGCAGTTAGTAATGATTTGACCGTTAGAACTATCTGACATACAGTATGCTTAAAAAAACTCTGATATATCATATTAACTAACACCATGTTCAGTTCAAGATTCAGGATTTTTTCTTTGTCACATACACAATTATACACAGTGTATAACTTGCGGTGAGATGGAAACCTGGCCTACTCCTCTTTAGACTGTGGATTAAATACTAAATTAAAGATGAAATTTAAAAATCAGAAATGAATAAGAAATAAGAAATAAGATAAGAAATAAGAAATAAGAAATATATGTGCAGGAATGTGCAAAAGGGATGTACAAAATATGCAGTATGTTACGTGTAGTAACAATACAAAATGCAAAGTGCAGTGTGTGGAGCGTCAATGGAGTGCAAGTGACTGTAGAAACCTTGTGGAGTCCTAAGGGGTCTGTATGGTGGACATGTCCGTGTCGAGGAGTCTGATGGCCTGAGGGAAGAAACTCCTCCTGAGTTTTAGCCATCAGACTGTGGAAACGCCTGCCTGATTGCAGCAGGCTAAACAGACAGTTACCGGGGTGGGTGGAGTCCCTAATGATCTTAGCAGCTCTTGTACTGCATCGTCTGGTGTAGATGTCATGCAGCGAGGGGAGAGCAGACCCGGAGATGCACTTAGCTTAGTTGAAGTGTATAACAAAAGCTATATTCAGCATCAGATACCATTTGCAAATTCAGGCATCATACTTGTCTCAGATACAGCTTCATTCCAATGCTCAGATATGTTAGAGATTCAGAAACAGTACACTCATGAGGTCTGTCATGTGCAATGTGCCACTAGCGCTCTCCTTAATAAAGCTCTCATGAACACAATTATGGCAAGTTGTTCTTTCTTTAAAGTATCATTAGTTTTATCTACCAAAAAAAACAGACAAATCTGTCTTCTTTACCTCACTGACAAATCATATCATTTTGTGGATAACAAATAATAATTTCAGTGTCTTCTTTTGTTTTTGAATTGTCTACATCAGCAAGTACCTCCAGGAATTCAGTACCATTTCCTTTATTTTGAGAGTCATCATTCACTTTACGGCTGTGAAAAAAAATGCTCTCTCACAAGATTTTTTTTTTGATAGTGCTGTATGTTTTCTTAAAATCCTGTTGCATTTGATATTGGTTTCTTTTTGCCAGATTTAAATAGTCTGATATTTGTCCATGCAGATACTCGTCCAAGATCCAACGCAAAGCCAAGTTATGGAAATGGCTTCATGCTGCCATGCCCAAATTATACCTTTGGTTTAAAGTCTGAGAATGCTAAACTGATCGTAACATAGAATTGTATGCAAAGAAAATGTCCTCATTTTGGGCTCTTTTTAGCACCAAGAAATGCTCATGATATAGATTAAACTACTCAAGGTTGTGTAAGTATACAGTTACAATGTCATTTTGGGGGGAATTAGCTACTGTCAATCAAGAATCACTTCACAAATAAATGTAAGTAGAGACTTAATTTTTCCTTATTTAATTTCGATATTTTTCCACTCTTCGATGATTACAATAATGAGTCATAATGGTAATGACTATAATAACTACCAGGAACTCTGAGTACCCAAAGTTAGGCTGGTAAATTTACGAGACTGAACTCCAGTTTAAATGTTATTCCCATTTATTCCCATTAAGAGAAATATGTCAGCACATAGAATGCTTGGAATCAAAGCCAATAATGAACTTGCGAGAAATTGAAAGACATAATGGTAAGATTTTGAGAAATTTGTGAAAAACCATTAAACCTTAATAAAGGTACTACACAGAAGGAACATTTGTAATGACACTGCAAAAATACTGTAGGTCATTGACACTACTCAGTGAGAAAAAGCAATTATAAAAGAGCAAAAAAAAAAAAAAAAAACAACTGACAGAGCAATGAAGTAACAAAAGTAGATATGGTAAATGATGATTATGAAAACAAGTGAAAAGTCCTATAGATAAGCTATATTACAAAAGAGACGATTCTAAAGTCTTCTGGAGACCATCACACTGAAATATAGCAGAAGCTCTTCAGCTCTGTATGGCCCCAATGTTCTCTCTTGCTTGCTCAGGAATTTGCACAATAGAGGTCCCATATTCTTTAGTCCTGGTCAGGTATAAATACAAGGGTTAAAGCAGGCAGGATGTCAGTTCACCAGTTGGAAACAGCCTGAACAAACCAAACCAGTCATCATGACTATGGGGAAGGTAACAGTATATTAGTAAATGTACAATGCTACCGTGTTTGCTTGGACAAATTTGCCTAACTCATTGTGATCCTCATCCTCCAAACAGGTTATCTTCTATGAGGACAGGAACTTCATGGGGCGCTCTTATGAGTGCACTGGTGATTGTTCCGATATGCACAGTTACATGAGCCGCTGCCACTCCTGCAGGGTGGAGAGCGGCTGCTGGATGGTCTACGACCGCACCAACTTCATGGGAAACCAGTATTTCATGAGGAGGGGCGAGTACGCTGACTACATGAACATGTGGGGCTGGGGCAACAACTACATCAGGTCCTGCCGCATGATCCCTATGGTAGGTTATTAGAACTGCAATATAGTTTCAGAATGTTTGGAACAGGTATGTACTACTAATTTCTTTCATACAGTAATGCTCATTAAATTTGTTCTCTTCCCAAACAGTACAGAGGATCGTACAGAATGAGGGTCTATGAGAGGGACAACTTCATGGGTCAGATGATGGAGATGAGGGATGACTGTGATTCCTTCACGGATCGCTACCACTGGTCCAACGGCTGCATGTCCTGCCATGTGATGGACGGCCACTGGCTCATGTATGAGCATCCCCACTACAGAGGCAGGATGTGGTACTTCAGGCCTGGAGAGTACAGGAACTTCAGGGACTACGGTGGCATGAGGTTCATGAGCATGAGGCGCATCATGGACTCCTGGTATTAAAAGCAAACTGAGCTAAAGTGTCAAACACATTTTAAATAAAATCAATAAATTCAATGAAGTGTTTTCTTTTCTTCCTCCCCAGACACCAACTCCAAAATGTATTACAACTAATAATTTTGCATAGTTGATCAGAATTCAATCTAAAACTGATTCACATTTTCAAAGCACCTCACTCATAGTAACACCAGTTCACCCTCAAAGCATAGCAAAAAAAAAAGGAACTTTAAGAAACAAAATTGAAAATATCTATTGAATCCAAATTGTAACAGTTGCAGACTAAAACATTTTCAGAAAATTTGTAAAATAAATATACATAAAAAGGTTAAAAGAAAATTAAACTTTTTTTTTTAAATTTTTTGTAACTTAACAAGTAAAAATGTCTCTTTCGCACTAAATAATTTAAGATTTTCTTTCCGTTTTTAAACTGACATTTCAGGAAATATATGAAATTATTAACATGAAAACCTGTTAATGTAAAAAAAAAATCATTATTTGTGAAATAAACCCTTATATTACATACAATCATAACATTTCTTAATTTGACATGTTCTTCTCAAAACAGGCTTGCAACTGATAGAGGATATAATCCTGACCCAGAATCCCATGTCTCCAGCTGAATTTTGATTATGTTTCAGCATTTCACTAGGTGATTGAAATTCTGAAAATGTTTAACTCTTTTTACCAGAGGCCAAAAAATGGAAATTTCACCTGTTTTGGGGTGTCCATGTTCAGAACTGAATTTATTTATTTATTGATGTTACACTCCACAGTAGTGGTTAATGGCTGTTACGTCCCGTAATATCGAAACCCTTTTCGAGTTTTGTTGCAATTATGATTTATTAGCTTACCTTGAGTTATTTCTGATCGCTCCCTTTACTTTACATGTTGTATTTACTCGCCTCTGATTTGACTCTGGCTGTTTGCCCGATTGTGCTGTGATTTGATTCCCTTTGTCTCTAAGAGTTGATGGTTGGATGTATCTCTTGACTCATAGTGTTGAGACTAGGTTAGTATGTCACGTGACCTACACAAAGCAACATGTAGAATATCGCTTGTATAAAAACACTAGGATAGGAGCGAGAGCTAATGTTTGTATTTATGTTTTGTTATTGAGCGTAGTTAGTTGGCGTTTACGCCGAAGATTTGTTTTGTTTTCTTTTTCTTTGTTTAGATTTTTAGCGTTGAATTGGTTGCAGTTAGTATTTGTTTGTTTTATTAATTTCTTTGCTTTCGGCTCCGCTCACATCTCACACTGTTGAGTTTTTTTCAATGTATATAATTTGTAAATATCATCTCCCTTACTCTTTGACGTTTCTATCGTCACTGTAAATATGAAAAGCAATCGAGTGTTTTGATGGATATAATTCCTCACTAAAGTTTTTCTGATAAGCATTCTTGGTTTCTGTTTGATTCATTACTCCACACATCTCATTCCTTTGGTAACATACAGCCTCCCCAATTCTAAAAACATCTTTAATTCTTTTTCATTAATTTATTCTTTGTGTTGACTTCCTACATCCCTAGGCGCTAATTTTGCCAACAACAACAGCCAAATAGGAAGATGTAACAATGGCTTATATGAAAGTAGACACTCAAGGCTTTGAGAATATGTAGTTTTGTATAAGTATTTCATTTTTACCTAGCCTACTGGTTAAAACTTTATAATTTTATTGTGGCAGTTGTATACAGCGTTTTACTATCAAAAAAGCTTTAGTTGTGCTGTTCATTTTATTGCTGTAACAATGTAATTTTGGAGGAGTGTGAATTGTTTGCCCAATTCTGCTCACACCCCTATTCTTTCCCATTGCCCTGCTCATAAGCAGCTGAATACAGAGTCACAATACTCTACATACAGAAACCCAACAGTGTCCTGACTAATCTTAGAACAGCCTTGCAGCTTTAAAATAATTCATTTGCTTATACTGATTGAAAGTGTCTGATAAGTTGAGATTATATGTATGTAGTCTGATCAGCCATAACATTAAAACCACTGACAGGTGAAGTGAATAACATTGATTATCTCTTTACAATGGAACCTGTCAAGGAGTGGGATATATTAGGCAGCAAGTGAACAGTCAGTTCTCGAGGTGTGTGTTGCAAGCAGGAAAAATGGGCAAGCATAAGGATCTGAGCGACTTTGACAAGGGCCAAATTGTGATGGCTAGACTACTGGGTCAGAACATCTCCAATACGGCAGGCTTTGTGGGGTTTTCCTGGTGTGCCGTGGTTAGTGTCTACCAAAAGTGGTCCAAGAAGGACAACCGGTGAACCAGCAACAGGATTATGGGTGCCCAAGGCTCACTGATGCACATGGGGAGAGAAGGCTAGCCCGTCTGGTGCAATCCCACAGAAGAGCTACTGTAGCACAAATTGCTGAAAAAGTTAATGCTGGCTATGATAGAAAGGTGTCAGAACACACAGTGCAACGCATCTTGCTGCTTATGGGGCTGCGTAGTCGCAGACCGGTCCGAGTGCCCATGCTGACCCCTGTCTACTGCCAAAAGAGCCTACAAGGGGCACGTGGGCATCAGAACTGCACCATGGAGCAATGGAAGAAGGTGGCCTGGTCTGATGAATCATGTTTTCTTTTACATCATATAGACAGCTGGGTGCATGTGCGTCGCATACCCGCAGAAGAGATGGCACCAGGATGAACTATGGGAAGAAGGCAAGCCAGCGGAGGCAGTGTGATGCTCTGGGCAACGCTCTGCTGGGAAACCTTGGGTCCTGATATTCATGTGGATGTTACTTTGACATGTAACACCTACCTAAACATTGTTGCAGACCAAGAACACCCCTTCATGGCAACGGACTTTCCTATTGGGAGTGGCCTCTTTCAGCAAGATAATTCACACTGCCACACTGCAAAAATTGTTCAGGAATGATTTGAGGAACATGACAAAGAATTTAAGGTGTTGACTTGGTTTCCATATTCCTCAGATCTCAATCTGATTGAGCATCTGTGGGACGTGCTGGACAAACAAGTCCGATCCATGGAGGGTCCACCTCGCAACTTACAGGACATAAAGGATCTGCTGCTATTGTCTTGGTGCAAGATACCACAGCACACCTTCAGAGGTCTTGCGGAGTCCATGCCTCAACGAGTCAGAGCTGTTTTGAGGGCACAATGGGGACCTACACAATATTAAGTTTTGTGGTTTTAATGTTATAGCTGATCAGTGTATCTATACACTGTATATATATTCAAATTTCCAGATATTTTTCCATTTGCCTTGTCATCAAAAATAGAAAATCCTAAATATTAAAAATTTTGGTTCATTATGAGAGCACACAACATAAACTGTGGGGAAAATCCATTAATTAACTTGACCTCTGTTGAATTTTTCAGAGACATGGAAGAAAAAAAATGTAGAGTTGATAAAAAGGGTTTCAATCTTAACAATTCTACAACAGAAAGAAAACAGCAGGAATGAATCTGCCAAAATTTGAAAATTACATAACTTAAGCTACTAAATGGACAGCATTTGTTATAAAGTAACAGTATAACCTACTGATGATGACACTAAAACATTACATTACACTTTCTAAAGGGAACAACAAGGATGCAACTCTGAAACAAACTGAAACAGAACATTCATGACTGTCTTTTGTCTTTCAGGCTTTAACACTGTCAAATTCAATTGTTAAATGGCTCATTTGGCCATTCCAAGAACAAAAGTATTTCTCTACAAATGGCAGAAGATTAACAGAACTTAGGGTAAAATAGAAATTGTATGTTTAACCAATATCAGGGGAAAAACATAAGAAAAATATTAAAACAAGTACTTACGGTGGTGTATTATCAAAGGTAACAATTCAAACAAGTCCGCTGGAGAGCATCCCATGGAAATCTAACAAAATCCTTTCACGTTTCAATGTGTCTGTTTTGCTCTGTTGCAGGTTCGTGAAGTTTCACAATAGGAGTGTTATGTTCTTTAGTCCTGGTCAGGTATAAATACAAGTGTTAAAGCAGAGAGGATGTCAGTTCACCAGCTTGAACAAACCAAACCAGTCATCATGACTTTGGGCAAGGTAATCATCAAAAATGGAACATTTGTTTAATATACAGTGTGTCCCAAAAATCTCCATACATAGGGGACTATGTGTGCCAGCACCACTTCGTGGATGTTTGTGGACGTCAACTTCCCGCTTGGTCCGCAATACTTCCAGTCTTTTTGAATTTTAATTTTAGGCTATCTGAGAAAAAAACTAAATATGAAAATTTTTGGAAGATATTTTGCTAAAATGTGTAAATTTCCCCTACGTATGAAGACTTTTGAGACACCCTGTAATATATGATCTGTTATTTTTTTAAATGCCCATTGTGATCCTCATCCTCCAAACAGGTTATCTTCTATGAGGACAGGAACTTCATGGGGCGCTCCTATGAGTGCACTGGTGATTGTTCCGATATGCACTCTTACATGAGCCGCTGCCAATCCTGCAGGGTGGAGAGCGGCTGCTGGATGGTCTACGACCGCACCAACTTCATGGGAAACCAGTATTTCATGAGGAGGGGCGAGTACGCTGACTACATGAGCATGTGGGGCTGGGGCAACAACTGCATCAGGTCCTGCCGCATGATCCCCATGGTACAGTATTAGATCTGTAATAGTAGTTTCAGAAAGTTTGGAACGTGGATGTAATACTGACTTCTTTTCCAAAGTAATGATTACTAAATATGTTCTCATCCTATACAGTATAGAGGATCCTACAGAATGAAGATCTATGAGAGGGACAACTTCATGGGTCAGATGACGGAGGTGACGGATGACTGTGATTCCTTCATGGATCGCTACCACTGGTCCAACGGCTTCATGTCCTGCCATGTGATGGACGGCCACTGGCTCATGTATGAGTATCCTCACTACAGAGGCAGGATGTGGTACTTCAGGCCTGGAGAGTACAGGAACTTCAGGGACTACGGTGGCATGAGGTTCACGAGCATGAGGCGCATCATGGACTCCTGGTATTAGAAGCAAACAGAGATGAAGCGACGAACACGTTTTGAATAAAATCCACAAATTCAGTGAAATGTATGATTTCTGTCTTCCCACATTCCCACATGAAAATATATTTGTCAAATCCTGCATACAAATGAAATCAAAATATTTCAAAATGCTTTAAACCACACATAGCAGAACATTTCATTAATTTGGAAAGAAAGATTTATTCCCTAAAGAGCTAATGAAAAAAATTAAGAAGCCATTCCAAGCAGCTGTGAGTTAAAGGATTTGCTTAAGGGCTCAATAAGGGGGGTCAAGAATTAGTTGCCAATTAACCCTTTAAGTTGAGAAATAAGTTCTAAATCTTTCCAAGGCAGTCAGTTGCACTTCTAATGCTGGGGAACCAATATTGTGTGCCCTGTATCATTTTCTCTCATTCAGCTGAAGCAACAGGGCTAGAATTGAGATGCACTGCTCTGTTACACTGTTTTAGGTATTTTTTCCTGTTTTGTTTGTACTTGCTCTGGTAACACACTAGATGTTCATTAGACCAATTCTTAGTACAAATAAGAATACCATTAACTCCTATTATATGTAAGATAATAGAGCCAAAGATGGTTGAACATAAGTGTGCGGTCTCTATATTGTGGTTATTCAATAAAGAACTGTCAGGGCCTGTGGCTGCAGACAGAATGCCAACATTGAAGTTAAATCCATTCTCATGAACACTGTGAAAGACTGACAGTGTGAGACTGACACTTTGGAATATCCATAGTCTTAGCTTCATACTGGAACAAGATCAGTAGCTGAGCTGAAAGTGACACAGGATCAGAGACTGAGACAGAGCCAACAATAGGAACCAGAACAAAGATAGAAGCTGACCCAACAGTGACTGAGGGAAATACAGGGTCAGAGACCATGACCAAGCCAGGCAGATGCCAAGACAAAAAAATTAGGAACAGAGACAGAGGACGAATGAAAAGCAGGAAAACACGGACTGAGACTGGGAGTGGAACAGGAACAGATGTTAAGCTAGGAGCAAGAGAAAAGACCCAACAACAATGAGAGAAACAAAGACAGTGACAGAGCCAGTAGAAGAAGTGGAGTCATTAGCAATGCTTTGAGGAGTTACTGACAGAGCCAGAGGCATTATATCTTATAAGCTGTGACTCATGACAGGGCCATATGGATGTGAAGGTGAACTTACCAAGGAAACACTCCAAATGATCCTTGCCTAAGATGGGGGATGAAGTAAAATTTGTAAGAATCATGTTTCTTACCTTATCAGTTAGGTCTTGGACCCGAAAGATGATCTCCCCCACAGGCGAAGATAATTACAATGATCAAAGTCACAGGTCTTGAGACAGAGGCTGGTCGGACTATAAAATATGTACTGCAGAGTAGGGTTTTCAGAGGCCATTTGATGATTGTGGTTCTCTGAGGTGGTAGGGACATCATGATTTCTGAAAGATGACAGCAGAAAAAGGTTCCTGGAGGCAACAATGGAGTTCTTGGAAACTATAGAATGTAGCAGAGCCTATATCAGGTGCCCCAAGGTAATGGTCTTTTAAGCACAATCTCCTATTAGAACTGCTTAAAAATAAAAACATATAGAATGTCTGTGAAACTTTCCACAGTCTCTGTCTCAGTATTCTGCTCCCAAGGAAGGGAAGGTGCTTATTCCCAAACCCCCCTAGTATGCTAGTATGCCACTTTGCTTGTGATCTTAAATACTTATTACAAACTACGTCTCATTTTTAATATAAATGATCAATGACTAAGGTGAAAAGATAAATAATAAAATGGTAGGGGCAGTGCAATTCTGGCTGAAACCAAGCAAATTTAAAGAGGAACACTTTTCCCATTCAGACTTCCTGGAAGGGCACACCTTTGATTAATGCCCATGAGGAGGTGATGCTCCTTGTAAATTGGAAGGTCACAGTGTCTGGTTCACCTATAGGCCATTGTGATGATATCCATCAATCAGGAAGACAGTCTCTGTTTAGACAGATGAGCTCCCTGTGTCTTTCCTTCAGATGAACAGTTACAGCCACTGTCTTCCACATAGTACTGTAGTGCACTTACTGGTCACAACAAGAATGTACACCCTCAGGGAAGGCTATGAGAACAATAGATTGGTTGACAAAAGTAGGTTTTAATTTTGGCAGGGAGAGATCCAACTCTGCTCTTCACCATAAAAAACGCAAAGAAAAAAAAAACACCAAATTATTTTTGGCTATCCCAGGACACTTATTCACTTATCCACAATAAGCTCATAATGAACATCCTTTCAACACATTTAGCACTGTTTGCATTTACTCTTCTACACCCGTATATTGTAATGATTTATATTTCCCCTGTCTGGTGTCACCCAGGAGAGGACGAGTTCGCTTTTGAGTCTAAGGCTCTCAAGGTTTCTTCCTCTTATTATTTCATGGAGTTTTTCATTGCCACTGTTGCCTCTGGCTTGCTCAATATAAATCTAAATCTACATCTGGAATTCTGTAAAGCTGTTTTTTTTTTTTTTTTTTTTTTTTACAATGTATGTTGTTAAAATAAATAAATAAATAAATACAAATAAAATCGAATTGAATAGACAGTTATATAGAGAGAGATAATATAGACAGAGGCAGCTCCACTACTGTACTAGATTTTCTAGGTGGCATTTAGGTGATATTTACTGTCTAAATTAATGTAACATATAGATAAACTATGACTTGAAAGATCTTTGTTAAATACACATACAAAATCTAATCAGCCCTGCATAGCTCAGACAGGGTTGGGTGGTTTCGCAATCGATTGCTTAGGGCAAGATATTGTTCACATCCAAAAACGATCAAAAAATTTAAATGGCTCAGGTAGGTACTGTATATAGGATACAATGCCTGAAGAATTAGAAAAAAGTGTCATTGTGTTAGCTGTGTGAAAAATTCTAAAGACTTCTGGAGACTGGGCAACTTTCAGCTTTCCATGGGACACTGTGCTGTGTTGCTTAGTCAGTCTTTTTTCCACAATAGGAGGCACATAGTCTTTAGTCCTGGTCAGGTATAAATGCAAGGGTTAAACCAGACAGATGGCAGTTCACCAGCTGGAAGCAGCCTGGACAAACCAAACCAGCCATCATGACCATGGGAAAGGTAACCAATAAAGAGTAATACATTTGTTTAATGTAAAATGAAGGCAATAATATAAAAAATCTTATTTTTGTTGAACAAATTTGCACAGCTCATTTTGAAACTCATCCTCCAAACAGGTTATCTTCTATGAGGACAGGAACTTCATGGGGCGCTCCTATGAGTGCACTGGTGATTGTTCCGATATGCACAGTTACATGAGCCGCTGCCACTCCTGCAGGGTGGAGAGCGGCTGCTGGATGGTCTACGACCGCACCAACTTCATGGGAAACCAGTATTTCATGAGGAGGGGCGAGTACGCTGACTACATGAACATGTGGGGCTGGGGCAACAACTACATCAGGTCCTGCCGCATGATCCCCATGGTATGGTTATTTGTAAATTTGTAAAAATATTTGTATGTCCTCAATAGATTTTTCCCCTAAAATTGACAATTGAGTGGCACTTTCCTCTTCCCAAACAGTACAGAGGATCCTATAGAATGAGGGTCTATGAGAGAGACAACTTCATGGGTCAGATGATGGAGGTGACGGATGACTGTGATTCCTTCATGGATCGCTACCACTGGTCCAACGGCTGCATGTCCTGCCATGTGATGGACGGCCACTGGCTCATGTACGAGTATCCCCGCTATGGTGGCAGGATGTGGTACTTCAGGCCTGGAGAGTACAGGAGCTTCAGGGACTACGGTGGCATGAGGTTCATGAGCATGAGGCGCATCATGGACTCCTGGTATTAAAAAAATAATAATTTCATTGATGTCACAACCAGCAAATTTTTAATAAAATGTGCAATCATTACTACATCAGTTGTTTTATTGTTCCTTCTCAAATAAATGAGTACAATAAGCTTTTCTTTAAGCCTTAAACATAAGTGGGTATGCTACTAGAGATGATCTACAGAAGGGTGACAGGAAAACAGGACAGGAAAACCAAATGGCTGTTATGCTGTAGGGGGACACTTCTTATTTTGCTAGCATGCTTTGGCTCCACTTGCCCCTTAGAGGGAAATCACTGCAAATCAATACAAAGTTCTTATGATTCATCACCTTTATCCTATAATGAAACATTTCTATCCTGATGGGTATGTCTCATCCACTGCAACCCTACCCCCATCCACAGGGCACAAGGGATCACTTGTGGAAGAACAGTGTTCATCCCTCTATTATAGTTCCAGAGACTTGTAGAATCTGTGCCAAGGCACGCTGAAGCTGTTATTGCAGCTTGTGATGTCACAACACCTTACTAAGACAAATTATGTTGGCTTCATCTGTCTGAACACTCTTCCAAAAATTCTTTGGTTGTCCCTCTGGGGGAACCCTTAAAGGTTCTGTGTAGACCTCTACCACAGAATGTTTCTGCGTTAAAAGGTTTCAACCTTTTCTTGGAAGCTAACAATCAAGGAACCCATAAAGAATCCTTGAAGCCTCCTTTTGCTAAGAGTATGTATGTACGTGTGAACTAACCACCTAAATTTGTGCTGCTATAGATGTCCATCTATCTAGCACCATAAGAAGTAGGGTTAGCTACCAAAAACATCTGATAGGGTTGACTGTCTAAATAACATGATGAGAGGGGTATGGTACAAGTGCAGAATGTATTATTTATATAGCAAAACATTACAAAATATTGTAGCCAATGGTTCAATACCAAAAGGGCAAACAATCAACCAAATCAAGGAGCATCAGGCAAACAGCGAAAACTTAAAAACAATCCAGAAGTATCAAAATCATCAATGGAGTTTTCAAATACAAGGCTTCTTGAACTGCAATTAAATGAAAAAATTCACAAAGATAAACAGAAATCCAGAGGCATAAATGATGTCTTGAATAAATAAGGAAGTAATATGAAACAAGTGACCCGGTTAAGAGCATTGGTATTCAGTTAACGGGGACCTCTGGTGGTGTGGAGTGGAACTGCTAAATACTACTTCCGTTTTCAGATTAATTTCTTTAATAGTGTAGGCTTGAATACATATTAACTTGTGCAAATGAATACAACTGAAATATATTATAGTTCACAAATTAAATGTTTCTTTGCTGGATTTTGCATGAATTTCCACTAATCATTTTTGTTGGAAAAAGTCAGTTAGATTTCTGGGTGTATTATGTATTGCTAGAAACTAATTAAACACCCACAAATACTATTGTATAAATTTTTTATACATATTTTCACAGTGTGTTTTATTTTTGTGAAAAAAACTCAAACACTCAAATACTGATTCTGTAATTATTGATTTATTCAAAAACTTTATCAGTGAAAAAGTTTTTTTTTTTTTTTTTTTTTTTTTTTAATACCAAGAGTCCATGATGCGCCTCATGCTCATGAACCTCATGCCACCGTAGTCCCTGAAGTTCCTGTACTCTCCAGGCCTGAAGTACCACATCCTGCCTCTGTAGTGGGGATGCTCATACATGAGCCAGTGGCCGTCCATCACATGGCAGGACATGCAGCCGTTGGACCAGTGGTAGCGATCCATGAAGGAATCACAGTCATCCGTCACCTCCATCATCTGACCCATGAAGTTGTCTCTCTCATAGACCTTCATTCTGTAGGATCCTCTGTACTGTTTGGGAAGAGAACAAATTTAGTGATCATTACTGTGAGAAAAAAAAATCAGTAAGACATACATGTTCCAAACATTCTGAAACTATATTGAAGATCCATCACCATACCATGGGGATCATGCGGCAGGACCTGATGCAGTTGTTGCCCCAGCCCCACATGTTCATGTAGTCAGCGTACTCGCCCCTCCTCATGAAATACTGGTTTCCCATGAAGTTGGTGCGATCGTAGACCATCCAGCAGCCGCTCTCCACCCTGCAGGAGTGGCAGCGGCTCATGTAACTGTGCATATCGGAAAAATCACCGGTGCACTCATAGGAGCGCCCCATGAAATTCCTGTCCTCATAGAAGATAACCTGTTTGGGCAAGAATAAAAATTTTCAGAATTATTTAATATTATAATTAACTTGCCAGTAATTTTACATCAAACAAATATTTACCTTTCCCATTGTCATGACAACTGTTTAGTTTCCAACTGGTGAACTGACATCCTGCCTGCTTTAACCCTTGTATTTATACCAGGCCAGGATCACATGCTATGTGCCTCCTATTATGCAAACTCCTGACCAAGCAACAAAGCACAGAAGCCAGTCAGTAGCTAAAAACGTTTTGCTACATTGCTATGTGACATGGTTTTAGGAAAACAATACATTATACCTTTTTAGTTTTCTTTCTTCCTTCCAACATACCACAACCATTTTGATTTGTTACTTATATTAGAAGTGATATCCTCCAAACATCCAGGCATTTATTTTTCAAGTGCTGGGTGATCATTTTTTCACTACACTCCATCATTTGATTTTTAAAAAAAATGGAAGACAGAGACTCGGTATTTGAAATTATTTTAATTATTGCTGTGTTTCGCACATATTGTATGTGAATGGAAATTAATCAACTCATGGCAAACCTCATTTTTTTCTGATGTGTGTAAAGTGTACACCACTAGTCACAAATTTTTCAACATTTTTTATTTGACCTAATTTAGAAAATTTGCTTCTAAGACAGACATAAATTGTGACACTAATTCCCATGTATATATTTTTTTCTGACTCAAAATGCCTTTGTAATAAGTTTTTTTTTTAACTTATAATTGTTTAAACCTTCTTTGTCAATGAATAATTCCATGTGTTATTTCACAGTTTTAAAGTCTTCATTATTATTATGATGATGATGATGATGTAGAAAATAGTATGAATGAAGATGATCCTTCTATAACCAGATTTTTTTTTTTTATTATTTTTGACTAGTAGTATATATTTTAAATATTAAATATTCCAAAAGATCAAAATAGTAGCCAAAACGCAAATTGTAATGGAGCAGAAGCAGATGTAGGTAAGCATGAACTTTATCTGAATATCCAAATCAACAAACAAAATTGTAAACAATTGGGGTACAATTGATCAAATATCTAGAACAGCACAGGGAAATCAAACTCATAAATGTAGGACAGAAGCAAAAACCAAAACTGCTCAAGCTTGCTCATGTGAGAATATCAAAACCTCACAAAGACTGGAGGTGACTGGTTAAATACACTGAACAAAAACAGCTAAACAGGTAACAGGTGTAGTTAGTAATCAGGTGGCTGGGGGTGATATAATGTGCGGACTGGATTCGACTGTGGAGTTCAGGTGGCTCCTAAACCAGAGGTGGAGCCAGATATGACATTAAAAAAGCTACACAAGCACTCAATTATTTATAGTTTTTGTTTTGTTTTGTTTTGTTTTGTTTAGCTAATTAATGTTCAGTAGGAAAGTTATTCCATTTATTTATTCAGTAATGGAAAACCTTTTTTTCAATCTTATGCTACGTAACATTAGAATTGGTCACTATTATATAATTTCTAAATTATTAATGTTTCTCTGTAAGCAGTATCTTATTAAGATTGCTTTACAATTCCAATAATTTGATGTTGAAATGTATTTGTGTGCAAGACAGCAAAAGGGATTTATAATGATTATAATGATTGCTCTAGTACATCATGCTAGTTAAAACTTTATATTGAAAATAAAATGACATGTCTTACTATTATTTCCTAACTAATATTCTTACATCAGCTGCCAATTTTACCACAGAAACTGACGTGACTTATTTCCTGCTCACTCAACCTTTTAATAGAATCTGTATTTAGCTTGCATTCTAAGGATTATATAACTACATCGTTTTTTAGCATTGTAGTACATGCTGTCATTGGAAGTAGTTCTAGATCAACAAGCAAGGTTTTAAACACCTTTAGGCAGACTGACTGTTTTTACCACCATGTTTGATAAACTGGCTCCTTACCAAATGTGTTCTTTGCAGGCAGACATCCAAGACAAGGTTAGAAAGTAGAAAGTGAATAAAAATATTTCCAAGTTGTTTTGCTGAAATACATTTATGTTTTCTTAAATTATAGAAAGCTATGTGCATTAGAGGTATAAAAACTCAATTTCAGTCAGAACCCAACTTTTCATTACTTTTTGGCTGTTTGCCAGAATTCAGTGAAAAACACATCCAATTGGTTTTCCCCTGCATTTTCAAAATAATTTAGTAAAAAGTGTACAAGGTTAACCATTTACTTCGGAAAAAAGGATAAAAATACAGATTTGGTGATTGTTGAAGATTTTATTTAAATTTGCAAAGGTTACATCAATACATTTGATTGCTTCTAATACCAAGAGTCCATGATACGCCTCATGCTCATGAACCTCATGCCACCGTAGTCCCTGAAGTTCCTGTACTCTCCAGGCCTGAAGTACCACATCCTGCCTCTGTAGTGGGGATGCTCATACATGAGCCAGTGGCCGTCCATCACATGGCAGGACATGCAGCCGTTGGACCAGTGGTAGCGATCATTGAAGGAATCACAGTCATCCATCACATCCATCATCTGACCCATGAAGTTGTCTCTCTCATAGACCCTCATTCTGTAGGATCCTCTGTACTGTTTGGGAAGAGGAAAAACAATGTTAGGTCAAAAACACCTACTGGGATATATGTATCCTAAAAAGGATGTTACATCTAATAGCATACCATGGGGATCATGCGGCAGGACCTGATGCAGTTGTTGCCCCAGCCCCACATGTTCATGTAGTCAGCGTACTCGCCCCTCCTCATGAAATACTGGTTTCCCATGAAGTTGGTGCGGTCGTAGACCATCCAGCAGCCGCTCTCCACCCTGCAGGAGTGGCAGCGGCTCATGTAACTGTGCATATCGGAAAAATCACCGGTGCACTCATAGGAGCGCCCCATGAAGTTCCTGTCCTCATAGAAGATAACCTGTTTGGGTTCAAAACATTTGTTTCACAGTTAATTGTGTAGCAATGCAGTCCTCAGTGACTTACTTTTATTATGTTAAAAAATATTTTATAATTTATATTATACCAATGTCTTTGGTGCTTACCTTGCCCATGATCACTTGCTTAGCTGTCAAAACAGTTTCCAACTAGTGAACTGACATCCAGCCTGGTTTAACCCTTGCATTTATACCTGTCCAGGACCAAAGAGTCTGTGATTCCTATTGTGAAAACTCCTGACCAAGCAACACACCACAGAGGCCCATAGAGAACTGAGGAGCTTTTGCTACACTCCTATGTTCCACAATCTCTACTTCTCCAGAAGTCTCTAGAGTGACAATAGAAAATAATACATGTAAGCTATATACAAAAAAGGAAATTTTAAATTTTATGTTTTTGTTGTTTTTGTGTAGTGTGAATAATCTCTGCTCCAGTGAATATATTTTGGCAAAACAAGTTTTTTTTTTCATTTGCGAAGACTATAAATCAGTGGTGATTAGAAGAATAGGGACTAAACCATTTCATCTAGTTTGTAGTGTGATGCATGTTAGCAGTGCCATAGCTGTTGCTGTAGCTAGCCATAGCTTTGTGCTAATGAGGAAACACTGAAGCAAACTATATGTCTCTTAAAAGATTTCAGAAATTGTCTGAATTAATTTATGGATATTAAGTCATATAGTATGTATAAACATATGTTTTGTACATTTAAAATTTGTATAATTGGAAGTTGGTTAGCTATCTAGCTACACTTTCCTACTAGAGTTGGATGCTAAAAGAGTAGCCATTTATCTGGTTATCCAACTTGCATAAAATAAACATTGAAACACAAAACCACAAAACCAAAACTGCAGGTATCCTATGTCCCAACTAACTCCTGATAATTTGTAAGTCAACAAAGTGCCATAACACAACACACTGAACCAAGAGGCTTCATCTATTTTTGCTAATGCAACACTATGAAAGACAGCCACAATGCATCTAAAACCTCACTGATAGTGTTTAAAGTTTATATTATCATTCAGCAAAATTATACGCACCAGGTTTTGTGGTTGGCAAAGAATGTTTGCATAACCTGCACAAACCATTTAGACATGAAATTCATTCCATGGCCCTTGCTCATTTAAGAAAACCTTGCACAAAAGGAAAGGCCCAGAGTATTATGTATCAACATGCATTATAATCAATAGATACCACTTATCCAATCATGTTTTATATGCTTACTCATTGAACAAGCCCTGATTCAAATGGTTCTCCTTTCAGCATATGTTTTTCCATGCACTGGAACAAATGGAAATTTCTATAGAACTCACAGAAGCCACAGCAGATGTAACTGCCAGTCAGGGAAATTGCTGTAAGAGGCTATCGTATGTTTCAGTAACCCCTGAGTGCTTGAAAGGTCTTGTAATATTTGTACAATATGCTACATACAGTATTCTGACAATGCTAATTTTTTTTTTTTTTTTTTTGTTTTGTTTTAAAGTTAGAGTTCCAATCCAAATCATCAGTCAACTGACACTCACAAATAAGCAAGCCAAAATCAATATTCTCTTTTCACTTACTATTAAGCCTTACACACAGAAAGCCAGTGCAAAGAGAGAGGGCTCAGTCTGTTGAGCCACTTTCGCCTGCACTACATTTCTATGCTAAGACCCCATAAGCAATTTAGGACACTTGACACTGGAGTTTTGTAATGGCACAACCTCTGCTGCTGAGACCAGAACTGATTACTGGCACCTTTATTGTTATGAGACTGGGCCTGAGTGATTATACTTGAAGGAAAAATAAAGGGCTCTCCTAAATAAGCTCCTTATCCACTGCCTCTTTTGGCAAGATTTTCCCATCAGCCAAGCCATAAACCAAGATGTTGCTGCCAGCAAGAGTCTTGACAAAACCATTTTCTAGTTCTGTAATACTTCTGTACTGACTACAGGAAAGATAACGCAATAAATAAAGCAAATTTCTTTACTAATTCTTAGATAGATAAAGTACGATCTACTTGTTATTTTACCCAAGTACATATTTTCAGAAGAATTTACAAATGACCTTAACCCTTGTTCAACAAAAATCTATTTTACTTAATATGTGGTCATGCCTTTTGGTCTAAAAATACTTCCACTACTGTTCATCACATAAAGAATCAAGTGTTTCTGGAAATAGTAATTGTGAGGCCTATCTGAGCGAATTGGTGATGCATTTAGTTTAATTGGCCCCAGCACACTGCTAAATTGCAAAGTGTGCTCGTAAGTTGCTTATCTTAAAAGAAGTCTACCAAAGCGCAAGTGCTTACTAATTTGGAAAGGCAAGTCATTTACTATGTCTGTAAATTCATTTAATATGTCTGTACCATTTCTGAACTGCCTACAGCAAAGGTAACACAATAACTGCAGCAGATTTATTTATTATTCTTTAAATGAATGTACAGTATGTATGAATATGTTAGGATCTGCACAAGTATATATTGTAAAAGGATCAGTGAATTCTCAGTGAATTCTCTTAACTCCATTTTTAGTTCCAATATATGGTCATGCCCTTTGGTCTAAAAACACCTCCACCCTACTTTCTTTCAGCAAATAAAGAACCTCTAACTAGTAATTTTGAGGCATATTTAACTTGGTGACCTGGTGATGCATTTAGTTTAATTGGGCATTGAAAGTGTGCTTGAAAGACACTTACAAGAAATCTAGCAAAGTGCAAGTGCTTACTAATTTGGGAAGGCACATCCAGCAGGGTCAGGTGTGGGCAGCTGATGTAAAGGTGTTTGCCATTATTCACTTCCCCTTGTCATATTTGGCTTATGTCGTTATAGTGTTTCTGTGCTTGCTGCACCAAAATGTTTTTAAGGTGATGGCATTTTTTTCTATTCATAATGAGGTCATTCCACTATTGTTGCAAGAGAAGTTGAGAATATGCAGCTTATCTGCAATATTTCAAAGCATCCAGAATGAAGACTCTAGTTGTGATGGCTTTGGCTTTGCAGTATTTTGAGGTTTATTTTGGTTCAAGCTCCTTTACAATAGTACAGAAAACAGAAACTTGGATATCCGCCATTAAAAGAAGCCTAGGAAGTTGGCCCAGGTGCGCACAACTATAATAGTCTCATGTTTATATTTAGCCTTTTTAGGTACTTACATGACAGACTGTACCACACAGGTGTCACCCAGCATGGATGCTGGTATTGCTCTTCCAGTCGACCATATTTAGAAATGAACACTTAAGAACAAATAAGATGTACCTTGGGTCTGATTTGGAACGTTTGATTATATATATATATATATATATATATATATATATATATATATATATATATATATATATAGTTTTAGAACAAGCCAAATGTTGTTTGCTTTCACTACCCACATGAGAGTGAAAACAGCAAGCTCCCATGACTTTTTGTTGGCAGGGTACCATTTATCAAAATTAGTGCCTTTCTTACAAACTTAATAAACATTCAAACTGATACTGACTTGGAATTACTGGATCTGCAACAATAAGCTCGAGCTTTGTCTTTTTATTTTTTAAAAAGGCTTTTCAGCCTCAGCATTATGTTTAGGCTAAGACTGTAGATTAATGTTTAATAGCGTTCAAAAAGAATATTTTTGTTTTTGTAGGAAAAAGTCCACACTTCAATGAATTTCTTAAATGACTTTATTATAAATAATTTTTACTTAGATTTGGTTCTTTTTTTAATACCAAGAGTCCATGATGCGCCTCATGCTCATGAACCTCATGCCACCGTAGTCCCTGAAGTTCCTGTACTCTCCAGGCCTGAAGTACCACATCCTGCCTCTGTAGTGGGGATGCTCATACATGAGCCAGTGGCCGTCCATCACATGGCAGGACATGCAGCCGTTGGACCAGTGGTAGCGATCCATGAAGGAATCACAGTCATCCCTCATCTCCATCATCTGACCCATGAAGTTGTCTCTCTCATAGACCCTCATTCTATAGGATCCTCTGTACTGTTTGGGAAGAGGAAAGTGCCACTCAAATGTCAATTTTAGGGGAAAAATCTATTTAGGACATACAAATATTTTTACAAATTTACAAATAACCATACCATGGGGATCATGCGGCAGGACTTGATGCAGTTGTTGCCCCAGCCCCACATGTTCATGTAGTCAGCGTACTCGCCCCTCCTCATGAAATACTGGTTTCCCATGAAGTTGGTGCGATCGTAGACCATCCAGCAGCCGCTCTCCACCCTGCAGGAGTGGCAGCGGCTCATGTAACTGTGCATATCGGAACAATCACCGGTGCACTCATAGGAGCGCCCCATGAAGTTCCTGTCCTCATAGAAGATAACCTGTTTGAGTAGAAAGTATGAGATTCTTAACTACTGAAGCAAATGTATTCACGCTAATCCAGTAGCTTTCAAAATGAAATATTTTACTAGACAGTTGTTTGATCTGTGGTGCTTACCCTGCCCATGGTCATGGTGACTCTTGGTTTGTCCAAGCTGTTTCCACTTGTGGTTTGACAACCAGTCTAGTTTAACCCCTGCATTTATACCTGACCAGGTCCAAAGTATAGACAACTCCTATTGTGAGAACTCGTGACCAGTAACAAAGTTAAGAGGTGAATAGAGACCATGATCTATTCTCTGTATCACATGTACAAAGGACACAGTTTTTAAAAGGCTTACATTGGCAAGAGAATGCACATATATTTACACCATTCAGACATTTTGGTCAAACAGACAATTTGTGATTTTGTTTCTTTTGTATCAGGTCTGTTTTTGACCAGCATGGCAAAATGGGCTTGAAAAGACAAGAGTGCTGGAAGCACAAACAGAATAAAGTTGCCTCCTAAATTTAGTAGCATGTTCCAGAATATTCTATTGGGGCCTTACAGTATCAAATAGTAGCTCTTCAAAAATTAAAATGATGGACAGTAGAGAGAGACATTTTGGATGCAGGTTCCTGTCTTGATCGTTATGCTATGACATTTGAGCTAATCTTGTGCAAGTGAAATCCCGGGCTACACTGTAATATCACCTGCTACAGTTTTTTGCTGTTTTCCTACATAATCAAACATAGAAAAAATTTCTAGAATACTCAAACACAGTCAGTTTCATTCCACTTCAAACTGTGAAATGTGTACATTATTGATCATGGCTTATAATCCCACATTATATTGACACACTATACTTGATATAGATAAAGGTGGATAGTAGCTCTGGGTCTGTATTGATGACTGTTATTATGTATTGTATTGATGGCTCCACATATATGAAGTGTGTTGCATTGCTGGTGTGACATTACTGCAGCCATTATTAATAATGTACTGTAATGCTTCATATACTGTATGTGGGGGCTTTAGGCGCTGTATTCTGTTTGGCCACATTGGTTTACAAATATGGGAGAATTTCTTCTGTACACAAAATCATGAAGCTGAATTACTATATCCATGTGACTAATGATTTGTTAATGTAGTAGGATTACTAGCAATGAGCAGCATTATGTTTCGGTTGTTTGTACCCCAATCAGAGTAAATATGGCTGGAACAGATACAGATCTTGAATATTGTGTATATATTAAGTATTACACTCCACTATTGATCACAGCTTAGTAATCTTGCACCATATTAGGGCACTGGTCTATATATAAGTAGATAAAGGCTAATAATAGCTTTGGGTCTGTCTTGGAGACTTAATTCTGGTTTGGCTACATTCAGCCCTAGCTAAGACCGAACAGCAGCCTGAGCAAATCAGGGTAAACAAGGACAAACAGTGTAGATACAGAGTCTGAAGACTGCCCATATACAGTACGAAGTACCCCATTGCATTATTAATCACTGCTGTATTAATCTCTCAAAAGGAATGCAGTACTTGTTTGTGAGAGGCACAAAAGCACAAGAAGCAGATCTAAAACATCTATGATAACTACTAGTAACATTCCCTGCAGTCTTTTTTTTTCCACAAATCATCTGCCCCTCGTGGTGATATTGGGTATAACAAGCTAACTGTTAGCAATTATTCATTGCTTCTTTAGTAACCACTTTATCCTGGTGAGGGTGGTGGTGAATCGGGAACCTTTCCTGGGGACTCAAGGTGGGAATACACCCTGATCAGGTCACCAGACCAACACAGGGCACAACACACACACACACATTCACATTCCTTATTAGCAAAGTGAAGTGAAGTGAAGTGACTTGTGGCCAAGTATGGTGACCCATACTCGGAATTTGTGCTCTGCATTTAACCCATCCAAGTGCACACATACAGTAGTGAACACACACCCGGAGCATTTAGCTCCTTGGAAAATGTTTAAATGAGTGTCACAAAATGTATGGAGAATGTATCTTTTTTCATACGTTACTCTTTTGGTGCACCTCAACAGTGAAGAATATTGGGGTAGGGATTTTTTTTTGGATAAAATGGTAAAATTGCTGCTGGAAATTTACCTTTACCGTGTTACACAAGGCTGAAAAAAATAAAATTTAACTTGGGAACACACGTTTTTTTTTAAATCTTACACGACAAAGCTATTTGACTATGTAAAAAAGCTATATATAAGTATTTTTAAGGCCTCTATTTTCAATCATGAAACATGCAAAAAATAAAGTAAAAGATTGTGTTATTAAATATTTCCAGTGTTTTGTGGCTCTCAACACAGATGATAGGCTGGTGGAGTGGTGCTTTTATATATATATATATATATATATATATATATAAAAAAAGGGTTAGGTTACAGTGAACACATTACTAGCCATCCTCATCTTATGAGTAATCTATATAATAAGGAAGATGTGATTGGGCTTTGTTTAATTTCATATATCTAAAGTCATAAGAAAAGTCATAAAGGGTGACCCACTCCTACCCACATTTCAAACTTTGTCTCTTTTCGATATAAATCATTTTGCAAAAATATATCTATTTTTTACTCAGATATGTTTTGGGTAAACATTTTCTATAATGTTATTTTTAACCAGACAAGAAGCAAATTCCTGTACCTGCTACTGGTTATAGTAACATAACATATCACAACTTTAGCATATCATACACTGATAATAAACCACATCTTTATTGGAAAAAAATACAACATACTTATTTAGTGGTTATTTAATATTTTTATTTAAAATGTGCTCATTTTTCCAAGATCTTTTAATACCAAGAGTCCATGATGCGCCTCATGCTCATGAACCTCATGCCACCATAGTCCCTGAAGTTCCTGTACTCTCCAGGCCTGAAGTACCACATCCTGCCTCTGTAGTGGGGATGCTCATACATGAGCCAGTGGCCGTCCATCACATGGCAGGACATGCAGCCGTTGGACCAGTGGTAGCGATCCATGAAGGAATCACAGTCATCCCTCATCTCCATCATCTGACCCATGAAGTTGTCCCTCTCATAGACCCTCATTCTGTACGATCCTCTGTACTGTTTGGGAAGAGAACAAATTTAGTGATCATTACTGTGAGAAAAAAATCAGTAAGACATACATGTTCCAAACATTCTGAAACTATATTGAAGATCCAACACCATACCATGGGGATCATGCGGCAGGACCTGATGCAGTTGTTGCCCCAGCCCCACATGTTCATGTAGTCAGCGTACTCGCCCCTCCTCATGAAATACTGGTTTCCCATGAAGTTGGTGCGGTCGTAGACCATCCAGCAGCCGCTCTCCACCCTGCAGGAGTGGCAGCGGCTCATGTAAGAGTGCAAATCGGAACAATCACCAGTGCACTCATAGGAGCGCCCCATGAAGTTCCTGTCCTCATAGAAGATAACCTGTTTGGATGATGAGGATCACAATTCATTTTAAAAGAAGAGTATAAATGCTTTTGGTAGAAAGAAACTTTGTAAAATTTGAAACTTTTTGTTTATGCTACCTTAGTAGCATTGCAATGGTCAACAACGAGCAATTATTTTAAATTAAACAAATGTTTGCTCTTGCAGTGTTTACCCTGCCCATGGTCATTGTGACTGGCTTGACTTGTCCACGCTGCTTCCAAGTGGTGAACTGACCACCTGTCTGGTTTAACCCCTGTATTTATGCCTGACAAGAACCATAGAAACTCTTGACCAGACACAAAAGCACAAAGGTGAACATTTCTATGTGACATGGTTTCCAGATGGCTTTAAAATGGATATCACTGACAAGCTAAAACCACATATACCTTTCAGTAGTCAGCTATTTTAGTCATTTCAGTCTATAGACATGCTTTTTTTCTGTTGTGTCCTGTACCTGTCTTCTCTGAATGCTTTTATTTGGAAAGCTGGCAAAATGGTTCTGTAAAGACAAAAGTGAATTGTCAGTACAAACAGAATATTTTTCCCTGGGTTTAGTAGCATAATCCATTCAGTAGGCCTATATACAAATTAGACTTTGGGGTATTACACAGCAATTGCTCTGAGAAGCTTAAATAGACATTTCTGCCTGCCTAAATAGATCTCCGTAACAGTTTAAAAGACATGTTTCTAAATGATCTAATAAAGCAGCCACCATCAGTCTGCTTCCTTGACCAGTTTTAGCATAAGTTCCTTCCCTTGTTAAGAAATACCCAAGGTAACAACACCACATTCAGTTTTTTCCTCCTATCACAGTTGGGTTTTTTTCCATATACTGGCACACAGGGCAAATCCTGTAACATTCATGCACAGAAGATGTTTCAGGCCAGAAGCAATGCCCTAAGTTATGTGATTTTATGTTTTATGTAACACTGAGGAGCCCTGAAATTTGATCTTATTTATCTCACTACACACCTCATCATCAAACACAGAAAACCAGTACATTGAGAGAGAAAGCTCAGTATGTTAAGCCACTGTCACCTGCTATTGTGGTCCTATTCTAGGACATCATAATAAATTTAGGATACTTTACAGCAGAGTTTGTTACTAACAACTACTGAAATGGTCTTGCTTGGACAAGACTATGAATGTCTCCAATACCTTCTTCATATTTACAACTCTGGGGTAAAACTCTGGGGAGAAGACATTAAACATGCAAGTAAAAAAAATAAGAATGAAGCGCATCATCCTGATGTTACACTGTGGATGCATGGCAAAAGTTTTCCACCACTTATATCATACCGGAAGATTTAGCTGAGCATTTCACCGATAGCAAATGTCTGCCAATTACTAGATTTGACAATTTTTTTAATTAAAAAATTGCCTTAACACAATCACTAACGTAGATTATTTTGCTTTTCTTCAACTGGAGGTTTCTATGGATAAAACAAGAACTTCTGCATATGCCAATAAACTGGATTGTTTAAAAGAAAGTCAATACATTCTGTTAATCCAGTGAGCATCAGAGATCTTTGCTTTTTGGCACATCAGCGGTAAGTATACAGTCATACCTTCTGGTCTAAGAAATGCCCCTGCAAATGATCAGCAATTAATGAACCAAACGTTGTCTGGAAAGTAATTGAGTAATTAAGAGTCAGATCTGGGCAGGTTGGCCACAACACACTGTTGTTTTAAAACATGTGCTTGAAAAGTAAAACTTGGAGTAAAAACTCAAGCAGGGTCAACTGCATCTGCATAAATGTGTCTCAAAATGACTTGGTTAAAATATGATCTGAATCAGTATTTAGCAGTGTCTGGTTAATCAGCACTTTATTGTTGAATTCTTTTGCATATTGATTTGAATGTGGTTTTTTTATGAAATGTCAAGATGTGCTTGATTCAACAAAGTTTGCTCTGCAATGAGTTCTATGGTTGAAGGTAAATAGTCGAAAGGTCACAGTATGTGTGGCTTTATCTCAGGACCTGGAATTAAGCATTTTTGTACTATTTTTTTTAAATAACTTTATAAAACATGAATTAAATCACAGGAAAAATGTGACTGCCTTTATTTAACGTGTTAGAGTTTTAAGATGTGTTTATTAGTCCATGATAGTCAATCTAACCTTGTGAGATTATTACAGGACCTATTGTACTTCATTACTCTCACATGGAGTGGTTTCCAAATTGGTTTCTTAAAAACATTTTTATGTAGAGACAGTGAGATTATTGTGGAATGAAAACACAGATGCTTTTTCTGCATTTTGATTTTTCAAAATTTCTTTATTGTCACTTTAGCTCAGTTTGCTTTTAATACCAAGAGTCCATGATGCGCCTCATGCTCATGAACCTCATGCCACCGTAGTCCCTGAAGTTCCTGTACTCTCCAGGCCTGAAGTACCACATCCTGCCTCTGTAGTGGGGATGCTCATACATGAGCCAGTGGCCGTCCATCACATGGCAGGACATGCAGCCGTTGGACCAGTGGTAGCGATCCATGAAGGAATCACAGTCATCCCTCATCTCCATCATCTGACCCATGAAGTTGTCTCTCTCATAGACCTTCATTCTATAGGATCCTCTGTACTGTTTGGAAAGAGGAAAGTGCCACTCAAATATCAATTTTAGGGGAAAAATCTATTTAGGACATACAAATATTTTTTACAACAAATTACAAATAACCATACCATGGGGATCATGCGGCAGGACCTGATGCAGTTGTTGCCCCAGCCCCACATGTTCATGTAGTCAGCGTACTCGCCCCTCCTCATGAAATACTGGTTTCCCATGAAGTTGGTGCGGTCGTAGACCATCCAGCAGCCGCTCTCCACCCTGCAGGAGTGGCAGCGGCTCATGTAAGAGTGCAAATCGGAACAATCACCGGTGCACTCATAGGAGCGCCCCATGAAGTTCCTGTCCTCATAGAAGATAACCTGTTTGGAGGATGAGTTTCAGAATCAGTTGAGCATTCACAGGTTAAGTTACATGAAACAAATCTGTATTTTGATAGTTTTACCTTGCCCATAGTCATGATTACTGGCTTGGCTTGTCCAACCTGTATCCACCTGCTGAACTGACATCCTGCCTGGTTTAACTGTTGTATTTATACCTGAACGGGACTAAAGAATATGGCACTTCTATTGGGAAAACTGATGAATATGCAGTTGAGCACAGAGGCCCACAGAGAGTTTTTTGTTACATTTTCATATGACACAGAAGACTTTTGAAAAGTTCCCACTAGCAAGACAATACATCTGTTGTACCTTGTTATTTTTGGTCAGCACATGCTATAGACCTACCAGAGCCATCTTTGTTACTTCCGTATTATAACCTCTACTCTTTCTAGAAAAAAATTATTTGTATCTGTTCTAGACAATTGTTTAACCCTCAAATACTGTATTTATTTTAAATTCTTTTTTTCATCTACTGCCTTGGTTTATTTTTTCATTGCACTCCACATTTGAGTATTAAGCAGATTATTTGGTATGTTGGAGATGTGTAAGTGAACTCCAGAATTATAGGCAATATGACTATGAAATTACAACCATTACACAAAACAATTCAAACTGTCCACTAAAACAACAGTTGAAACTACATAATTTTCCTCTAAGAAAATATTTTCATTAAAAATATTTGTCGAAATTATTGACACCTCCAAAAATATTGGGAATAAATGTAAACAAATATGATCATTGAAAAAAAATTCTGTTTAAAAATGTGCTTAGTTTCTGGAAAACTTATTGTTGTTTTGACCCAACATGAGTTTGGACACACATAAAATCCACTTGCCAGCTACTGGTCTTCCTTGGGGAAAACCAAAGATTTTTCCAAACAAAAAAGACAACTAAAAAAGGAAAAAAGAGAAGGTAGAAATACAATTTTGGAACCGTTAAATATTTGTGATTAAGTGTGTGGATAGGTAGATAGACAGACAGAAAGACAGACAGACAGACAGATAGATAGACAGATAGATAGATAGATAGATAGATAGACATTGTGCCAGATTTTGACACAATCAAGTATTCAGTTCCTGTATTCAGTGGTCACAACACTGTAAATATTGAAAGCAACACTACTTTATTTAGCAGCACTACATACTAAAATGTAGCAACAGAACTGACAGCTGCTTTTTCTCCACTTTTAATTAACCTGTTTTTTCAAGTTGTTTAATACAAAATATTATAATGCGTAAAGAAAGAAAGCTACTATGGACATAATATCAAGAAATACAGAATATGTTGTGTATCTTAGTTGTCAATCACAATATAAAATTATATTCTCTTTTTTAAATGATCACTGATAAAAAGAAGGGGTTTTGACTGTACTTTATGTATTGATAGAAAGAAACAGCTGAAAAGCTGTGTCATGTATCCGCAAATTTGCAACAGTGGGAAAGAAAATTAATGACCTCACTACTATGATTGTAATGGGCTGCTGCTGGGCCTATGAACAAGACTCTTAACCCTTAACTTCTCAGCTTCAGATAAAAGTGTCTGTTATTAAATGGAAGAAACTTAAACCTGGCACGATTAACAACATCAGCTCGATCACTATTTAGCTATTATTTAACTCAATAGTTGTAAGTGTATGCCAGATTTTATTAATGTGACATTTTAACTGGAACTTATTAAATCCAAATTCACAAAATGTTGGTAAAAATGTTGAAGGATGGCTCAACATTTCACTAAAGTCTAACTGAAGTGTAACTTTCACTTTAGCTCATGTTTTTTTAAAAACCAGTAGTCTATGATGTGCCTAGCGTTCTTGAATAACATGTCGCTCATATCCCTGAAGCTCTTCTACTATTCAGCGACTCCACATGACTCTAAATGACTCCATATGTCAGTCTGTAGTACACTGTAATTGAAATGATGGAAGTAAAACTTTATATATCAAAACTTCATCAACTTAATCAGTGATAACTGTTACATGATAATACATAGGATGACTTGCCAACCTTTTGATTATGGATGTAAAGCTTTTTCTACTTCTACCTGAGTAGAAGTAACTACTGTTACAATAACTACTAACTACTACAATAATTCTAATAATTATAACAATAATAATTCTTTACATATACAAAATAGGATATTAGGTATTAAATCCATCTTTTAAAAAAGATGTGTCGATATTGTACATTTATTGATTTAAGGCGGTGTTGGATGATGTGAATACATCTATAAAAAAGTATGATAATAGAAGATATAGAGATTTCATTGCACATTAAAATAGATTACATATATACTAATCAGAGCCTTGTTTGTACTTGCTGTGACAGAATTGTGCCACTGGCAAGGTTATCCAAAAAAGATATAAATGGCCTTTTTGTCTAAGATGTCAATAGGCGATCTGTCTCAATGTGTTCCAGGACACCATAATGAACGTTCAATAGCCTACTGTATGGTCTGTCTCAAACACTCTGTCTATCACTGGCATTAAAGAGTATCTAAAGAAAAATGACTCAAGATAGTTGAGAGATGGGATGCGTGGGAAACTGGGGCTCGTCCTCGAAATGTCTGATTCACTGAAATAGTCCTGATTTGGAGCAGATTCTTTCTATGAAACTGGAAGTAGATAATCTAATCAGGGGATTTAAATAGCAGAAATCTAGCAATAAATAAATAAATAAAAATAGCAAAAGTTTTTACCACTATGTTGTTTAGAATAATACAGAATTTGATTTCTGGTCACTGAAAGGGGGTCACATGTTACACAGAGAGTCAATATTTGGTGACGCTGCAATCAAAATAACACTCTGTACTGGGAAAATAATCAGCATTGAGGTGGTGTGCCTGACATGTAGTGGTGTTACTGTTTATTCCTCTTATACTGCAACAAAATTGCCAATGCTAACAATTTTTTATCTATTAAGTAATGACATCATACATACATACACATACATACACATACACACACACACACATATATATATATATTATATATATATAGCCATCTTATAGTTATGTTTAATGTTGAGGAACATCCACAAAACAAGTTAGTTTCTGTTATCACTTACATCAAACCAGCTATAAACCAGTCTTTCCGTCATTAACGTCTATTTTTTCTCTCTCATTAAATTAATAAAACAAAAATGCAGCTTGTCAACTAGAAACAAGAAAGCCCTCCATCTTGAAGACAACTTAAAGTTACAGCTTCACCTCTGACAAAGTGCTGACATTGGAGACTCCTTCCAAAAATGCTAAATGAATGTCTCCTCACAGACTGCCTGATTTAGCAGTCTATATTCTGAATTATATCTGATATCAATATTCTAAAAACAAATCAGATAAAACTATGTTGTTTCCTTATAACAACTTCAAACTGTTATTGACAACAGTAATTTGTTAACATTTTTAATGTTCCATTTAGATAATTTGTCTATGGTATCTAGGGTGGTATATGCTAATCAGGGTGCTTGCTAATACATATTACAGTGTACAGTACAAAACTACCAAGAGGAACTTTCTAAAAGTTCATCCTGATTTTACATGGCTCCATTATAGGAAAATAGAAATTTCTTATAAATACATCCTATTATAAAATCATCACCTATCATCCAGTATTTAGTTATATACTGTATATATAGTTTTTCTTTCCTTGAGTACAATTGAACGCCAAATCTCCATCACAGTGTAACAGCTCCCTTGTCTCTACTATGTGCTATGTGCCAGAAATATCTCCACATCCAAACTTCCTCCCAGCACATCTAATGATGCAACAGCAGGAAACCTGGAGAAAGTGACACCAGCTGCTCGTGGCAAGCACTTACAGCCTCTGATTAACACCAATACATCATGTGTAGGGTTAGCGGGTTATCCGATTTCCTTCCAGCTTACCATCTACACAGGACACTGCGCTAATGGCCGCCTCTAATTGCTCATCCACTGGAGCAGGTTAGTATTTTTTAGCCAGAGCTATTTATAGCTCACTTTCTGGCCAGTGTAAGTATGTTCCCTGTTCTGACAAATAATCAATATCATAACAGGTGAACACACATTGACCTTGTCTGCTAGATTAAAACTGTGTACTGCCAAGCCTTAACTCACCAGGAAATCTTTGTTCACGGTACTGAGAGCCATATGGGACTATTTTCAGCTTCACACCGGTCATATTGCCATTTTTAAAGTTTTTTATTGTTGACAGTTGCAGCCTGAGTAGATTTGAAACACAGCACTATATTGCAGAGTGCACCTGATAAAATGTTGGGCAGTTAATCATGATCTAGAACACTAAAAAACCTTAAGGGAGCATTCACACCTATTTTGCCGAGGCAGAATGAGAGCGAAATTGATTCGTTTTTGGTTTGTTTGCTATTTGGTGTGGATTGGGTTCACACCGAACATAATTAACCAAATGAAAAAGCACTTAGCCGAGGGACATGTAGGGCTGAAAGTGTACTCATAAAATTCTTCCATTCACTAGTCAAACATTTGCCAAAGTGTGAGTAGAAATTACAAAAATCACATGATTATATAATTATACAAATAATTACTTTTGGGTGTTGCATCCAGTGTTTTTTTTTCTCTTTTTGTTTGTTGGCCCAAATATTCAGAACACATTTTTGAGGCACTACAGCTCTGTCCTGGCTCAGTTTAGCAGCTCAAAATGTACAAAAAAAAATACTGCCTGCATCCCATAATACAAAATATGTTTTGTCCCCTTTCTACCATTAAGTCGATTCAGAGTAGAATCGCTTTCTCATTGCAAACAAACCACTCTGGAAGCAGACCTAGGCAACCCGATAGCGATTGCTGTGTTTTCACCTACCTAAAGAACCACACTGAGGAGGAAACACCCCAGGATTCAATTCAAACTGACTAAACACTGCATTTTTGAAAGCTGACCATTTCTTACAACAGTCTTTACTTTTAGAACATCAGGAGCTTGTTCTGTTGAAATCATGCTAACAGTGTCTTGTGTCTTATCAAAGGTTCCTCCTGGTCTGTGATAGCTTAGAGACTAAAGTAGTTGATTTTTATCGAACTAACTTAGAATGCTCTTCACCTCTTACATGCGAGGACAGAAGCATGATTTGACAGTTATGTAGATGTGTTAATGCAGCCTTCTCACCGATTATCTGGTGTTGAAAGGGTAATCATATAGGGTGAAAGTGTTGGTGTGTGTGGCAGAGAGCAGAAGAGTTTATGTGTGCATGTATAACTGCTGTAAAAAGGTGTTATAAATGAGTGCTGGGAGCGCTTTCACAGTTACTACTGTTTCATCACTTTTCAGGATGAGTGAAAATCACCTACTGTATATAAAGAGCTCAGAAACACACACGCCACACAGAGACACACACATACACACATACATATCCCTCAGGGTGCCATCGTCTGAGTTTGGTGCTGTACTAGCCTCCAATAACACAGCAGGGTACTGAGTCATAGTCTAGAAATAAACACATGCAACAACTTGCCATGGAAATAATTTCGACTTCAGTGTATGGATTTATATGAAAGTATGAACGCATTTCTTTAGCAGATATGACACTACTACTCTATAATCCATGGACCTATCAGTGCTTGGACCCCAAGTGTTTTGCAGAACACTGTATGTTTCAGCAGTTGATGACAAATAGGCAGTGTGGAAGACACATAAAAAGCATGTACACCATTTCTCTACAATACAGTGACCAACAAATACAACATGAGCTCATTCTTCAATGAACAATCACATAATATCACGTGTGTTCCAACCTTTCCGATTATATTTCGATTTTGCTAAGAAGGTGCAGACATAGCAGCTTTACTTCCATGTTTTGACAGAAATTTGTCACTTACCCTAGCATTCATCTGCCTCCCATAACTTTCTTTGTTTTCCTCAACATACATCACTTTTAGTCCTCTAACTAGCAATTATGCTGATTCAGTTTCATTCTTCTGTGCCAGTTAAGCAGATATGGAGTGCTTGAATTGTGGGGAGTTAATTATCATGTTCGGAGTAATTACCATAATAAGAGTGTTGCATAAGGCGAAATAACAGTTTCTTTCAAACACGGCCCCTCTTCCAGAACATTCCCTTGCTCACAGTGCCATTAGTGCATGCGTGTGAGATTTGATTGAGCGTTCTGTGTGGTCCTATTAATTTGCTAATTGCTCAGAGAAGTGAGACACACCACTGAAAACAGACAAAAATTTATTTTCCTGAGTTCAAACAACAAAAAAGTATTTTTTAGCACCTGTTAAGGATGAAATTACAGTATTCCCAGTTTGACAAAGTCCTGGTCTCTTACACAGGGAATTGTCTAGCACTGAATTGATTTAAAAAGGTCTACAGTTTAGCGATGTATCACACCAATTTCTGATTTCTTATTTCACAACAGATCGGGTTGTACGTAAAGTGACACTCGCTGACTTGATAATTATTCCTGACACACACTGAAGTATTTTCGGTCATGAAGCCATCCCGTGGGTATACGCTAGAAACCAAGCGCACCAGAAACCATGGAATTAGCAGGAGGCACGGCCAGGCATTCTCCTTCCATTTCTCTATTACACTCAGTTCATCCCTTTCTCTCTCATTCTATTCAATCTGCTCTCTCCTTCATCTGATGGCTTCAGGCTGATCCACTAATGTCGTTTCAGTGAGTGCACGGCCATTTCAGTATCGTCCTATCGGCTTTCTCTTTTCATCCGTCCTCGTCTCTCTCTTCTACTCTCTCTTTCTTCATTCTCATGTCCTCCCTCTATTGTGAGGCTGAGATTAGAAGGACAGTGAGGTGTGGCGAGGGCAGAGTGGAATCTTATTTGGATTTGGCCGTGAATGGACACGGTGAGATTGCAGGAGATCCATCGACTCTTTTTCGGGCTCCCCTGATGATTCCTGTCTTCCTCTGTCACCGGTGTCTTGCCTTGCATCACAAAAAACAGGTTTTGACAGGAGCAAACGGCAGCACAGCTTGTTATCGTGTTGGAGAAGATGCCTTACTGGGTGATCACGAAGAGGTGAAGTGACACATCTGAGTCAGTACAGATGTTCCACAGCATCAAGTTTACCATCAGGGTAACTTTAGATTAGTCTTTTAATGAAACTGTAGGCAGCTTACTTGTCATTTGGTTTATGTTTAAAAAGTACAAGATTCTTTGTAAGAACTTGAGTGGGGGAAAAAAATGACACTTTTATCCAAAGAGGCTTGCAATTGAGACAGAATACAAATGACCAGTTGACAGTTAAGGGCCTTCCTCAAAGATCCAACAATGGCAGCTGTCAGTGGTGCCTGGATTCAAACTCACAACCTTCCAATCAAAATGCTAACCACTGAGCCATTTCTTCCTTGATTACTTACAAAACCGTACCATTCAGAACACAAATGCTTGTCACTAACGTGGTATCCTCAAGGGTACATCATTTATACCTTAAGTATGTATCTTTCTCCTGGGAATGTGAAAGTAGTATATCTTTAAAGCTCATCTAAAACATATAATTGGGCCTCAAGGACCACTGTTTTACCTTTGACGGTTTATTTTTACCCTGGGGAACCTGTACTGTACCATATTCTGACAGTGTATGATGTAATTGCAGATTATTTAGTCTTTTCCTGGAATAATTCACAGCAGGATGCTGAGTGCTGGCAGTCAGGGTTAATACAGGCAGATCTATAATGTGTAGTCAAAATATGGCCAATTAGGACAGGAAAATAGGAATACAAGCAGAGTAGGAGACAAGCAAGATTCTAGGAAGTACTTTTTACAATATACAGGAAGATCAATGCAGATGTTAGTGCCTTAATGCCCCAGTGAGCAAGCCAAAGGCAATAGTGACAAGGGGAAAACCTCTAGGATAGAGCTGCTAGAAGGAGCCTTTGGGGTCACCAAAGATTCTTCTCCAGATGGCACTTGGAATATTGGTTTAGTTTTGTTAAAGATAGTCTAAGAAATGAAGGTTATCAATAAGATTAAGAAAATGTCAGATAGCAGTGGAATTATTATACTGTAGATCACAGCTACCCAGCCCTGGTCCTGGACTACCCCCTTCTTACACGCTTTTTTCCGTTCCCAACACACCTAATCCTATAAATCATCTAAATAACAGCCCCTCCAGCTGTTAAAATTTGCAGGACAGCGGCTACTCCAGGAACAGGGTCGGGAACCTGTGCTTTAGATATACATGACATGATTAAATCTACAAGACTCAGGTGAGAACCATAATGACAGGGCAAGGAGGAAAACGTGGTCCAAACTAGTTCCATGCAACAATACCCTCTTCAAATCATTCTTAAGGGTTCTTAATTTTGTTTAACCTTTCTAATGGAACTCCATATAATACTGTTAAGGAAAAGAACTCTTAAGAGTCCTAGGTATGTTCTCTGAGGGAAAAGTGTGAAACAACAATCTTTCAAATCAAAGAAGTCCATTTCTTGAATAAGCACTAATAAATAAATAGCACTACTTCATTCACATTTCTGACCACACCGATATAAACAGAGGTTAATACATCTCCTCCCATCCAGGAGGTATCCCTGCCTTGAGCCCAGTGTTTTCAAGATAGACTACGGATCCTCCATGACCCTGTTCCGGATAAAGAGGTTATGCATGTAAATGCACTATATTCCATTTCTCAGTTTCATATTAAGGTTTGGTTTTATTGTTTGAAATTGTTACTGCCAATACTATCAATTTGCCAGTATTAAAAATTGGCATTGTACTTTTTATCAGTTTAAAGTTACTTTTTATATCGTGGAATGTCCATGTAGCATGTTAGTTTCTGTTATCACTTATTTTATAACAGCTATAAACACATTTCCTTACCAGTCTCACCTTTTTCTTATTCCTGATGCTAATAAAACTAACAAACAAAACAGAAATATAGTTTGTCATGTTATCTAGAAACTGGAAAGTGCAAAATTAATCAACACCTTCTAGCTAATTGTCTTTGAGAATTCAGCTCTGTGGTGCATGATAATCGGCATTTTATATAAATGTCTAAACGTCTGTCGTCTTTACTAATTTATGTCTGCAAAAATCACACACGCATGCACGCACACACACATGCACACAAACACACACAGATGACAACCTTTAAAATGGATGAGCCATTAGAAAACCTGTCATTCATTAGAACTACTTAACTTCTAGTATCTTTTGCCACTGAAAAAGCGTGACACCATATAATTCACCTCATTCTATCTGTAACTCCACTTCTCTGTACTTTATAAGACAAAACATCTAATTCTCTCATGCCAACAAGTCACCGTTCCTCTAGTTTTGCTCCACTGAAGGAGCGAAATCCTGAAACTGGGTTACATTGCCAATTCCCTTTGAGATGTGTTTGTCTCTAATGTTCAAATTTTAATCTGTTTATATTTAGCTGTGCCTCTTGCTTACTGAATAATGTATCTTCACCTCATACAACGACTGTAGAAAAAAAGAAAGAAAGAAAAGAAACACAGATAAAACACTCCTTTAGGGACACTTTTGTGTCAACCATGCTAGAGGTAGATGCCACCTAATTTAATTTAGAGGTTTACAGGTTAATTTAGGATGTCCAGGCAAACACTTTACCAATCTAGCTAATAAGCTACATTAATTCTTCCATGATCAGTATGGATCCAAAGACGAATCACTACAACCAAATAAATAATACTTCAAAAAAGGGCTTACTCTGTGCTCAAATATTGCCTAACAGAATTTGTATAGATTCATAGATTAATAATTACCATGGAGACTTTGGAAGATCAATGTCAATGGCATTAACTGTGCTGGTATAATCTGTTTACTCACGCATTAAGACGATACAGAATAAATCATCTGGGGTTTTTCATTGGCTGCGTGTGTTATAAGAAAGAAAAAATAATGTCAATGAATGACTGCGGCCAAATTTCTCTATATTTCCCAACAAATGAATCTAGCGATAGGGATTTTATAGGGATAGAGAACTGGGCTATGGTAAGAATGGATTATTAATGAAAATGAAAAGTTATTCTCAAAAGAGTGATTATATTTAGGCATTTTGGGTCAATCAATGTATATGTTAAATTATACCACCAATATAGACAATTTCTAACACAACAAGCAACAAGAACAATGATCTTCTGTGTTATAAACTGGTTTCTAAGGAAGAAAAAAGGAGCACATTAAAAGAGATAAGCTGAAATGACAGTGTTTGTGATTAAATGTGTCCTTGAAAGCTCTAAAATGGAGTTACATAAAAAAAAGGAAACACAGAGGACTGTTCTAAGATGAAATTCAAAGAAAAATGTGCTGTAGCTGGTTTATAATATAGTCACAGAAATTAATTAGTTACAGATATGTTTATATTAGGGAGCACAGTGGCTTAGTGGTTATCACCATTGCCTCGTCCCTCCAGGGTTGGGGGTTCGAATCCCACCTCCGCCCCGTGCACATGGAGTTTGCATGTTCTCCATGTGCTTCAGGGGTTTCCTCAGGGTACCCTGGTTTCTTACTCAAGTCCAAAGACATGTCTTGTAGGCTGATTGGCATTTCCAAATTGTCCACTGTGTGTGAAATTGTACCTTGTAATGGGTTGGCACCTTGCCTTGTGCCCCAAGCTCCCTGGGATAGGCTCCGGGCTCCCCCATGACCCTGTATAGGATAAGCTGGATGGATATTTATATTAGTGTATTCATGAACACCATGCACAGTCTGTATATGTTTGTGAAACATATTTTTGGCCTTAGAAGCCTGGAACATGCAAATGAACACTTTATCGAACCATGATTTTATTTGTTCGGTGAGCAAATTTTTTTGGCACTTTGAAACATAGTGGAATTGGGGTTTTCCAAAAGAATAACTACTTTTGATAAGATTGATCTTTAATTCTAATATACATATAAGAAATTATCCATTACAAAAAAGTCTAATCAAAGCAAAACTCTCCAAAATAAAGGAAGATATGCTTTTGTACTATTACAGAGACATCAGTTTCCCCACAATGAGAACAAAAATGCAAGCCTAGGAATCTCAAATGAGCAAGAGCTCATGTCTGTGAATAAAAATCCCCCTGGTCACATCTGCCATGTTGCACAATTGTGCCACTGTGCCATCATGTGGTGCTGACAGTTTTTGATTGGGCATTCTGATGGACTTCTGATCTGAAATCAGCACTGACTCTGAGGGGGACACTGAGACACGTTGGCAGATTTTTAATGGAAGACGCCGCAAGAGATTAGATCTGTCACTTGCGTAATTTGATGTGAACCTCCACTGCTGTTAATTTGGACTTTTTCCCCCCCAACAGAGACGTTTCCATGATTTTCTGAGTCGCCTATTCTTTCTCCCTCTCTTCCTGTCTGCTCATTCCTGTTTTCTGTTTTTCATCTCTCCTTTTGTTTCTGGATGTTCTTAATCCTATGCAAATCCTATGCGGCGGCAGCTGTCGCCAATTCCATATCACAGTTCCCTCTCCCTCTGACAGTGCGACAGTGAAAAAAAAAAAAAACAAAGACAGAGAAAGAGAGAAGGAGAGAGAAAAAGTGAGAAAGGAAGACATGCATGTGTGAGAACGAAGGCAGTGAAAGTTTCCTCTCTCTATCTAGAAGGTTGGCTCAGTTCTCCCCAAATGAAATATAAGCTGACTCGCACCAACGCCAGAGCTGGTAGCATGCTGTAAGATTTAATATCCAGTGGAGAATTCGGTCAATTAAAGCCCAGCCATGAATAACGATATCAGCCTGACAGCATGTACCTAACACTCAGCCAAGAGAGAAAACCAGCACAGTTCTTTTTTACCACAACGCTGTTGAATTCTCAATTCTGATTGGTCAGAGGGTGTTAATTTTCCATAACAGCACAGCTTGGACAGTAGTTTCACAGGTTTGTATTAATGCACTCATTCTAATATGTTATATTTTCTACAGTGGTGGTGATATTAGATGGGAGGGCTAAAATTTATCAATAGTTCGACAATTAAACTATTAGCACTGACCAATACATATCCTGTAATCACATATCATATCCTGAGGTCTCATTGACCTTAACTATGATGTGGGTCTTATGAATTAATGAGCGAATAACAACCACCTTAAGTACATGTTAGTACATGTTTGTTAGTTAGTGAATTAATTAACATGTAGAGGTAAACTAAATCAAACATGCTCTATAAGAAAGAATATGAATTAAACGTGCATAATTTCAAATTGTTTATATAATTTGCCATATGCAGCTGCGTACACAAACATCATTGGATAGCGCTGGATTACTTTCATAATTAACACTGATCCTCCTAATCGAACGTAGAAAGAAGCACTAATAATAAACACCAATAATTTCATCTCAACCCGTTTTGCGTCATTCTCCATCCATTTCTCTTCAAATCCCGCTGAAGTACTAGTACATGCTCTGGGTGGCTAGAGGCCGGGCCACTGCTCCTTCACCCACATTCTCTTCTTATAGAGCATGTTTGATTTAATTTACCTCTATGTGTTAAATAATACATTAACTAACAAACATGTACTAAAATGTACTTAAGGTGCTTGTTAGTATTCATAATTCATAAGACTTAAGGTTAGTTCGTGATTAGTACATGCCTTAACTCATCATTATTTCATGTTTAAGTAAGTAGTAATTCAGGAATTAGTGCATGATTATTCATGTACTGTTATTGTAAAGTGTTACCATTAAATCTGAAGTATGTAAATAATATTGGGGCAAATTACACAGTGTGTTAAGCCCGTAATGGCTGACTTGGTTCATGCTGGATTTCCTCTGAATAGTGAACACACTAAATAGAAAGGCTGAAACTCTTTCTTTCAAACCAAAACCACATGCTGTTTTTGCAAACTAATTAACTTTTGGGTGGTAACAGTAACTCCATTTAATCATATCATCCTGTTGTTCAATATTTTCCTATAACCACACCCCTGTCATGTTATATTCCTTCCTGGGCGAATGAAATACATTTGGTCAAATTTGCTGCTGAACACTGAGCTAAGAGTGGGTTAGGCAGTCCTAATGAATGAGGAATGAATCTGTAATTAGTGTAATATGAATGCTGGAAACAGGATGAGTGGTCGGTGTTGTGGTGGTGTATGCTTTATTTAATGTCTCTTGTCAGCACATGACAAGTATAAATGAGGAAATGTCACAGTGCTAAATGACTGAAAATGTTACCGCAGTTTTTTAGCACAGTGGACACAGTGTGTAGTTTGTAGTGTAGAGCATGTTGCTAAACACAAGGTTCATTACTCAGTAATATAATCAAATCATGGTAACACTTAAGGGTAATGACCTACTAAGCCCATCCTGGCAACTGACATAAAATACAGAAATGATCATAACAGGTTACTGCAAGAGGCCTCAACTGAGATTTTTGTCCATGTTGATATCAATTTGACTTCACTTATTTTATATAATTAAGTCACATAAGGGGAATCATGTGACATGTCAAACATCAAAACCAACCTAGCTCTCAGAATTTCAGGTCAGAGAAAATACATATAATTCTGTGACTGCTACATGACTAATGTTATGACTCTGCCACAAAGATTTTAGTCGACTGACTATGAATTTCACATAAAAGCCAGAGAAAATGTGCATAAATCTACAGTAACAGTGTCAGGTAATTGCCATATGTAGAAATATCACATTCTCTTCATTTGAGGGCCAGAAAATATGCATAACTCACTTTTTACAGTGTAAAGATGTCAGTGTGTGATGTCCGTGTTCCCACCTAGTGTCGAGCTCAGAAGACACTGCTATCAGCCATTGATATTTGCGTTTATAACACTGTTATGATGCAGTTATGAAGTAGTTAGTAAAAAATAATAGTTTGCAAGATAAGGATATAAGAATTACAGAAAAATCTTGATCCCTCAATCAATCATGACAAATGAGGGTTAAAACAAATTCACATAAAACTGCTCATGTCACCTCATGTCCCATATCAAAGGGTTATACGACACCCCCTCCGCCAGTGCTGTAGATTCATACAGCCAATCAGTGATGTCAGTCATGTCACATGATTACACCGAGTGACACACCCCCTAGTTTTCAGCTCCAATGGGCTAACATATTCTAGTCAATTTTGGTGACATTTCTGTAGTACGTCAACAAAAGTCTTCCACTTGGCTCAGTTGTTATGTTAACTAAACATCAAAATTGACACGAGTAGTCTTTACAACACCAGCTAAGGTTGGGTTCATAAGGATCATAAAAATTGCATTTTGTTTTTTATTTAGTACTGCCCTGTATAAACTATTTCACATAGCAGATGTTTACATATGGTCCACAAGACACAGTAATAACTGAATTTACACAAATGAACCAGTTCAGAAGTTTACATACGCTTGATTCTTAATACTGCGTGTTGTTACCTGGATAACCAACGACTGTTTTTATGTTTTGTGTTCATGAAGCCGTTGTTTGTCCTGAGCACTTAAACTGCCCACTGTGCTTCAGAAAAATCCTCCAGGTCCTATACATTCTTTGCTTTTCCAGCATCTTCTGCATATTTGACCCCTTTCCAACAGCGGCTATATGATTTTGAGATCCATCTTTTCACCCTGAGGACAACTGAGGGACTCGTACACAACTATTACAAAAGGTGCAAACATTCACTGATGCTCAAGAAGGCGACAGGATGCATTAAGATCCAGGGGGATGTAAACTTTTGAACAGGATGATCGGTGTAAGTTGTTATTATTTTGTCTTCTGGGAAACATGTAAATATCTTATGTAGCTTCTGAAGGGGAGTACTAATTGACAGAATAAGATCTTTAAACAAAAGCATGACAATTTACACTGATAATCCTGTTAAAAAATTGACATCCCTGGCTCTTAATGTAGTGTGTGTACATGTGTGTAAGTGCCTCTCTGTGTATGTGTGCTCTATCCAGTCTCTCACTACTGAGTTGACGTTCACGTTAGCAAACAACTGTTCAGCTCATCTCTCTCTCTACACACACACACGCACACACACACACACACTCCATTTCAATCACCTCTCATGTCACCGTTCTAGATTTTTCCACCACTCCTCATTTCATGCCTCTCTTCTTTCAGTGGTCAGTGAGTATACATTTAAAGGGAGGAGATATGGAAGATGCTTCACTATCCTGGGTGGTGTTCTAATTAGTACTGAGGCCCAAGCTAGTCTATCTCTCTCACACACACACACACACACACACACACACACACACTGCATGTACACTTTGACTTGTGTATTACTCTCACTAAATTATGTTGAACATAACACTAACCTTAACCTTAATTGTGTGCATGACTGTATGTGTGTGTGTGTGTTTGTGTATATGTATGTGTGTGTGTGTGTCAGAAGTAGTTTTTCTGTTAAACTTTCAGAGATGAGGGTGGGCTCTGTGAGAACTCTGTGAAATCGTGCTGTTTCTGTGAAATCTGTCTCTCATGGTGTTCTCAAATTGGCCCAACATTACGGAACTGCAATGGCTGTCGACTCAACGTGCGGATAACGTGTGACAAACAAACACCTGCCGTCTGCGCGATAAAGTGTGTGTGTGTCTGTGCTTTGTACCTGACAAGTGTCGCATGCCACAAAAACAGAACTCGACACATAAAAAACAATCTTTGAATCTCAGTCACATATTTGTGGCGGCTATATCTTGTCTCCATTTGCTTTGATTTATCTGAAATAAAAGCCAAGGTGTGATTCTATCTAGTCCTATCTTGTTTTTCTCCATTCCAACACCAACATCCCACCCTTTCTCAGTCTGATTGACAGGCTTGGTTGCCGTGGCGAGGTAGGGTTGCTGTGATGAGGTCCGATAGAGTGATGAGTTTACAGATAGCAATTTGGCCTACAATTTGAGAGAGACAGAGGAAAGAGTGACCAAGAGAGACATAAATACAGAAAGGATGTTAAACCGAAACTGAGAGAAACTTACTAAATCACACGCACACACACACACACACACACACACACACACACCATATTTATTATATAATGTCAATCCATGTGCATACATGTGTAAGCAAAAGCTAGTAGGAGGGACATTTATGAATATTTCTATTCCTCTAAATTGAATAATAACTCACGCCCTCCACCTTTAAGTCGGAAATCACTCGAAAATCCCTCCGCCCCTCCCTTTCTCTCTCTCTCTCTTTCCCTCTCTCTCTCTCTCTCTCTCTCCCTGAGTGGATGTTTATGGCAGGAGGTGATGACTGTGTGGAGTGCTGTTCCAGTACATTAGTGATTTATTACTCCATTAGTTACTCCTCACTCCTCACACTCACTCACACACACACACACACACACACACACACACACACACACACACACACACACACACACCAATTTAGACGGTATAGTACTCCTCAAGGGGCCCAGGCACCACATTGCTGTTACACTGCGTACTCACATTTTGTGAGGTCTAATTGAAAAATAAAGAAATACTTCATGGTAGAAACAGGGCTGTATTCAGGTTTACACTTTATTTTAAATTTTAGGTCTTGCCAAACCTTGATGTATACTCAGAACACATTTTATTACCCTTATTATTAATTTTCTATAACAGCAGCGCCGACACTAGTTACAGCTGTGAGGTTTATATTAATGCTCTTGCTCTAATGTATTATCGTTTCTATAGTAACAACTAACACATAAACTTGTATTGTGGACACAAACAGATTTTTAAAGATGTTTATTCAGCATTTTTGGAAGGAGTCTCCAGTGTCAGCACTGGTAAAGCTGTAAATTTATGTTTTCCGTCAGTAACTAGGTTTGTTTTTTGTCTTAATAGATTAAAGAGAGAGAGAGAATGAGACGCTGGTGAGGGAACAACTGTTTATAGGTGCTATAATGTAAGTAATAACATGAACTATCTTGGTTCTTAGACATTCCACAACATTAAATTTAACTATAAAGGAATAAAAGTATGATGTGTTGTGCTTTATTTAATAAAAATGTGTAATTTTTGGCAAGTTGATGTGATATGAGGAATAGAACACTTTGTGATGTGCTGCTATAGGAAAATAATCCACCATTAGGGATGGTAACTGTAACTCTCCTTCACCTTGGCCATATCATACCACTCCATCGCTGATCATTTTCATATAACAGAATAGCCCTAAGTATTTTATTCTTCTGTATCACTGTAACAAGTGGTCAAAAATAATAAATGCTACAGCTATACCGTAGCAACTCTGGTTCGTATTATGTAGCTAGCTGGAGCCAAAATGGTATCTGTTTATAAAAAGATGTTTGACTTCCTGTTTGCTTTTTCATTAGGAAAAAAACAACCAGTGTCAAGAGTTTTAAATCTACATTGTCTGTTTTATGGATCCAGACATAACTGGAATTTAATGCTATTCTCTTACTGTGGAGTTTGATCTGCTGATTATGCTCTTCTGAAAGAAAAAAAAAAGATTCGTTCACCTCACTGACACAGCTTTTGCCCTGATTTTCCACTGTGTGCGTTTAGACTAAATAAAAACCGTGCCATGCATTTATTCATACAATAAATTAGTGCTTGTAAAGCAGACAATTGCATTTATTCTTTTGTCAGATGCCTTTATGCAAAGCAATTTACAAGTGGGAATGCAATCCAAGCACAATGCTGAACTGTTAAGGGTGAAAGGCTTCATTCCACAGCCCAACAGTGGTTCACTTGCGGTTTAGGCATTTGAAGTAGTAAAGAATAGTTTGATATCCACTGTAGTCTAAAAATAATACAAAAACAAATCAAATATGCAGCACATGGACCTCAGAGGAGTTAGGATCCTAGTGCAAAGAGGTCTTAGCAATCCAAATCCAAGGTCAATAAGCAGACAGGGGTCAGTAACACAGTCAATAGTACACACCATAGACAATGGATAATCCATAGAGTAAATCAGCAAACACAGCAAAGGTCTAGTACATGGTAAGTCACTCAAGAATTATCAAGGCTTGGAACTTAAACATATGCTAAGATTTTGCAACACCTTGCAATGACCCAATACACATGAGCTGCTCAAATAGTCCAAAACCACAAGGTGTCCAGAAAGTAATAGCAGAATTTCTAGCCCGAACAACAATGTCTGCTGGCAGGAAGTGGAAAGGTTCTGAGTTATTGTTGCAATATGAAGAGCTTTGCCATTTGTTTTGCTTAATACGCAGCTTATAGCAGACAGAGTACCATGTCTAAGGATAGTCCATGTGTTAAGGTAGTTTGTTGTTTACACACATCTGTTAGACATGAAACAAATAATCTGGAATCGGTTCACTTCACATGTCAGAGTAAACACGGTTTAGAAGACAAACAGCTACAGGGGAGCTGGTTTTCTCTACGGCAGGCCTCTAGTCAACACTGAAAGCTGAAAAAAACACACCACTTATAAAAGGTGTTTTTTTTCCCCCCTACAGTTCCATGCATCAGGTCAAGACATAGTCTGAATTACCAGTGTAAAGCTTCCCAGAATTGAATCAACACAGATTGTGCCTGAATCCAGTCATCACTGCATCAGTAACGACTGCTAGCAAACACACTCACATGTACAGTAGCTCTTTGGATTAACAATGTTCTAGTATTTAGAAACATTATTAAATAAATTTCCTTTAGTGTCTGTTTATCAGTCTCAAAGAAAAACAATTTTTAATTCAAATGTAATAGCAATTTTAATTAATTCTTCTACCTCTGTAGTCTTCTGTTGAAAAAGTTTGACAGCTTCAGCAAAGAATTATCTCGCTGACCTGTTTTCAGGAACACAATTCATATATAAACAAAATTTATTTAACATATAAAAGCACTTATTGTGAGGAATCATAGCTCAATTTGCTTAATTTCAAGATATCCTCATATTTGTGTGAGAGTGGACTGGCTGTGCCTGTAATTAAAGCTCAAAGCTTCTGGAAGATCATAAATGATTTCACATTTGTGTTTTTGCTGTGTTTTGGTTGACACTGTAATGGCCATGTTTCAGTTTACTAGTTTTGTATTCCAGGAATCTATGGGCATAAAATAAATAAATTTAAAATGTAATAAAATATTTAAAAAATAAAAAAATAAAAAATAAAATCCACAAGCAATACATAAAAAATTAAGGTTCATGAAATTAAAGAAAAAAATTCAAAAAGAAAAAAGAAAAAAAAAAGAACATTTAAATTAGAGGAAGGTTTTAAAACTTGTAAGTTAGTACATCAAATACCAGAATGAAGGGGAAAAAATGTGATCACAGTGACTTTGCATGGTTGTTGCTGCCAGACTGTAGTTCAGAAACTACTGACATCCTGAGATTTTCACACACAACAATCTCTAGAGTTCACAAAGACCTTTGCAAAAAACAAAAAACATCCGATGATGAACAAAAAACATCCAGTTCTGCAGGTGGAAACGCCTTGCTGATGAGAAAGATCAGAGGAGAATGGCCAGAGTGATATGAGGAAGACTACAGTAACTCAAATAACCACTCTTTAAAACAGTGGTGAGCAGAAAAGCATCTCAAGCAACACAGACCACTTCTGTCAGCCAAGAACAGGAATCTGAGGCTACAGTAGGCACAGCGGACAGATGGGAAGTAACTCCTGTAAGCCAATGTAGGAAGGAATTCATTTAATACTTGTCTTTTTAAATAGCTAACACACACACACACACACACACAAACTCATAACCTTAGCTGGTGAACAGTGGAGTGTTATTTTAATGAAGTCCTGTGTGGCTTTAGAAAGTCAGCACTGTTTGCCTCACCAGCAGAGCAAAGTACTCTTTCTGTTCCAGCACACACACTAAAAAATCCAGTGACAAATTCTGCTTTACCATTTCCCAGAAAAAAAATAATTGGACAATCATTAATAGGTGAAATTATTCATACATGAGCTGTTCTAAGGGTATGAATTGTCACATTTTCTCAACAACCGTGAGAACTCAATGTTGGCAATTAAAGTTGTGTGTGAAAAGTGGAGTAGAACGGAAATGGCAGTTTATTAAGTTGAAATTCCATAAGTAAGTTAGTGGTTGAGGCTAATTAGCTAAATACACCAAAAAAATTTATTCTTTAATTGCACTATTCACTTCCACATAATTTAGCTAGCTAGCTCACATCTTCAACTATCCATATTTTGTGTCATTCACCTAAAAAAGTGTTTACAGGAACTAATATTTTAACTAGTTTGCTAGCTCAGCTAACAAGTTGTTCAGTTGCTGTTGTATAAATGTCTTCTTAGCTGGCTAGTTAGCAAAAATGTTAGCTAAAAATCGTTTTGCTAAGTTAGTTAGCCACCTTCTTGGACTCTTGAAAAATAGTGTTTACTAGTGTTTACAGATTTAGATAACTCAGGTGACTCAAGTTGGTGAGTTGCTTCTATACAAGAGATAGCTAGTTAGCTAAACGCGTCTAAACATACTGAGCTAACGGTAGATCTTGCTTGAGTAGTGATTTTTAGCTTCTAGCTTCTAAAGCAAGTCCTGTTATATGTTGCTACATGTTTTGTCATGTAACAAAGAAAGTAGATGGAAATGAAATTTTAAAAATATATAGCTTTTATTTATTTTTTTTTTAGCATTAAAGGTGTATATGCTATGTACAATCTAAGGGCAGACTTTTTAACTAATCAACACCGTTGTAATTAGAATTATTTCTTTACAATGCAAAGATACCTTTATATTACAGTAAGCTTTTCAAACCAGTTTCCAAGAAATTATTGTTGATTTTCAGTGGCATAGCATTAAATAGTTATAGTAAAATATAATTTTTGACTAAATTTACAGTATTTTACTAGCAAATGTGCTGCCAGGATTTTTTTTAATGCTGTAAAATTTACAGTTTTTTTTACAGTGAGAGTGCAACAATGACTTTTTTTTCCCCTTCGGAAGAATCCGTCTAAGATATCATGTAACACTTAGCCCACAAACATACCCACATGCACACACACATACAACATGCAGAAAGTCAAAGTTGTTTTAAAGTCAAATGGATTGTAATGGTAGTCAGAGCCATGCCCAGAGGAAGAGGTAATGTGTAGAACAAAAAACACTCATCAATTTTAGATGAGTAACTGTATACGTTGCGGTCGAGCGCTTACAAGTGTAAGATTCCAAACCAGTGTGTTCGAAAGCAGTGCACATGTGGGAGAAGAGAGAGAATGCACAAACCACACACACACACACACACACACACACACACCCACACACACTTAGAGGCATGCAAGTACACAAAAACACTAACTCTGCCCCTCTCTCTCTCTCTCTCTCTCTCTCTCACACACACACACTCACACACACACACACACACACTGTATAAGCATGCAAGAACACACACGCAAACATGCTAACTCCCCCCACACGCCCCTCTCTCTCTCTGTCACACACACACACACACACACACACACACACACACTGAAAGCATGCAAGAATACACACACAGACATGCTAACTCCACCCCACTCCCCCACCCCTCTCTCTCTATCTATCACACACAAACACACTCACATCAAATGTACTAAGCTGAATTGGAGTGACTCCACCTCTCTCTCTCTCTCTCTCTCTCTCTCTTTCTATCACACACACAGATAAATACACTAACATCAAATGTACTAAGCTGAACTGGAGTGCCAACCCCCCATCTCTCACACACACACACACACAAACACTCTCTCTCTCTCTCTCTCTCTCTCTCTCTCTCTCTCTCTCTCTCTCTAAAATAACTATGTTGAACATCTGTTGCAAATAACTGGATCTGTCTGGACACCTGCTCATCATTCTTGATTCCTCTTCATAAAACTCCCTCAGTGCCAAGTGTGTCTGTCTGTGTGTGTGTGTGTGTCAGCCTGAGGCCACTGATTCAACAGTATCAGGATAATGTAATGATGCACACATTATATTAATTAATTACTAATTCACTAGGGGCGAGACAGGACCAAGTTTAGTTATGCTGCATAAGCTAATTATGCAGAATAAAATGGAGAAAATAATACACAAATCATTATTCTAAAAAGTATAGTGGTAAGGCACAAAAAAATCTAGGTCATATGAGGTAATGTGTGCAGAAGTGTGTGAGACCTACTTTGGTAGGCGGTGCAGTATCGGTTACCTCTCTCTTTCTCTCTCTTGCTCTCAGTTTCTCTCTCTCTCTCTCTCTCTATCGGGGTTATTCTATAAAAAGGTGCTGCAAAGCAGTGGGTCCCTCTGGTGCCCATTACTGCCTGGCTTCCATTCATCACCAGCAAGTAAGCATTTCACTTCCATGCGCACCCACAGAACTCCAGGAGCCATTCATTAGCAGACACTTCCCTCTTTCGTTCTTTTTCTCGTTCTTTTCTTAGCAATGGTCACATTGTACTCCCGAGTACCTTCCTGTACTTCAAGGAGCTTGGCCATTTCTGCTGATGAGCTAGTCTCGTCCCCACACTCTCCCTACTCCTTACTCTCTCTCTCTCTCTCTCTCTGACCAGCGCTCACTTACCAGCCCTCTAACTTTCCCCTTTGGCGTTATTACACTTAGGTGTCTCAGTGCTGCCCCCGTCATATTAAATACACACATTGCAACAATAACGTGTTTGACATCTAAAGTACGTTGAATGCTACAAGATATTTTTATTATTATTATTATTATTGTTTCAACCTTGATTTGCCTTTCCTGACACTTTTTTAGAATCCACAATGACTATCCATGTTGGAAGCTTGGATGATCCAGGATTTTCCAATCTCAGTACAGAGACAGTAAAACATGTAACCATTCCACATAAGCAATGGACAAACAAAGACCACCAGCATTTTTTTTTGCCTTGTACCACTTACGCTGCATTCAACAGCATTCAATCGAAGGTCATAACGCATAATTTCTGACCCCCGACTAGGAAAAACCGCCACAACTTAGAATTCCTACTTGGGAACTCTGCGAGGTCTCTTCAACTCCAAGTTCAGCAGTAAACGAAGTAGCACTTCTTACCTTTAAACGAGTTATGCAGTATATACAAATATTTGCTTTAGAGCAATCAACATACAGACATATTTGTTTGTTGAATCTATAGCAAAGTTCACTCTTTTGAGGAGGAAAATATAAATCAGCTGGCTAGTTTGTTGCTAACAAAAGACAAACATCAGCAGCGTCCATGGTATTTTTTTTTCCCACTTTATGTAATTTTGAGGTAAGTTGAATGCAGCATTAAAATCTCTCTACGTTGTTCGCTAGCGGGATTTTCTGTCTTTACTTTACTATTGTTGGTTGCCATGGTTTCACTGGTAGCATCAGGCTATCTCAGCATAGCTACACATAGCTAGCTACAGAACATTGTCTTTCTGATTGTCTTTCGTAGTCACCAGTAGGCCTAAAATGTATTGTTATTTAACAAAGAAAGCAATCTTTGATATGGTGAAGGTTTCTGTAAAGGCATGTTTATTTAACATTTATGAAAGGAGTCTCCAGTGTTAGAACATTGTAACAGTATGTTTTCAGCCCTCACAGATGTTCATTAAATGGAACTAAAAATGGTTAAAAAAAAGTATGACATACAATACTTTACACTATTCCTTATTCTATTCTTATCTTTTCTACTCTACTACAAGTTCCTACAAGTTACGATATACTTCGCCATGTTTTCCAGTTCATTGGGTATAATAATGAAGGGGTGAAGGGGAAAGTTAAGATTTCTATTTTTCTAAGGATGCTACATTTGAAACTTTTTTTTCTGAATGAGAAATGGTTAATGTTGCAAAACATTTAAGTATGTCTTTGAAGGAGGAAATTAAATAACCCTGTAGGTTTACGTTTCTCATACTAAGAGAGTAGTGGCTAAAAAACTGGCAACTCTGTATGCACATTTAATAATAGTAGTAATTTCTTTCTAAAAATCTTTTGGAATCCATTTCATTCATTGGATATTCAGTATATGCAGAATTTCATCTATTCACAAAAATATCATGCATATCATGCATTTATTTCTGTATTTATGTCTTAATTGGCTTTTGGCTGTATCATGAATGTCCCAGTGTGAAGTGGCCATGCCGAGCTCGGCGTGTGTTTTTCCGTTTTAACACACCTGATTCAGCTCCTGAAGGGTTTGCTAGAGTTAGCTAATGAGCTGAGTCAGGTGTGTTAGAACAAAAAGTTTACACACTGACCTGGTGCACTGCAGGACTGGCAAACACAGACTAAAACCCAGCTATGCACTATATGCATTTGAGTAATGAAGGTTACTCACATTAATGTAATTCTAAACATTTTCAGAAAGGTTGCTGCAATAACACTGCTAATAGCTTTAGGCAACATTTAGTCTTAATTTAAAGCAAGTGGCATTACCCAGTGTCTCAAATTGCATACTTATGCACTATTGTGGATGATTTATTTTATATGCACAGCTTTATCTACTACAGTTTTAAAAAAACACACACACACAAGCTCTAAAGCTGAGCAATGATGATGCTGATGATGCTGCTGATGCTGCTGATGATGATGGGGGACACAGTCACCTTCGGTTTTCTGCACAAGTCCTAGTATCGCTCTAATGTTAGCATATTGTCAATTCCTGTTCAAAAGATGATATTTTAACACGGGGAAATAGGCGAGATCCCAGGTTATATATCCAATATTTCTCTTTGTGTGATAAATCTTTCCCTAGCACATAAGACTGTGTAGAAAAATGCTTCTGAGACCACGGCTAACGCATTTAAAGTCTCAAAGTGGAAGGAAACTTTTGTTCACAATGCTCTAGCTTGGATTATTCAACCAATCTGCCATGACTAAAGATTGGAAATTGAGATTAATAGAACTTAATTAAAAATGGAAAACAAAGGAGTCTCCAAAACATCTTTACTGAAAAGTCACGATTCTTAATTCACTTTAATTGAGTAAGGTTTACTGGCATGAAAATACACAGTTACACTGCTGCCAGAGCGTTACATGAAAGAGAATAAACAATGAGCAATGGAATGGAGAAACTTGTCGTTCTCTGGTCTCTTCAGTTTCAGACTAAAGAATTTTCCTAGCTAACATTTTCCAAACCTCAAAGTGAGCTTTTGGCCAAAAACTACATTTTCCCTTTTCCCTAAACGTCCCCTTACTCATTACAAATTTATTCGATCAGCATGTCTGGTTTCTGAAGTATGGTTCTGAGCTAGCCTGCTAATCTCCAACTTGATCCTATGAGAAAATGTATGTCATATGGTTGGATTTCATTTGATTTGATGCTAATAGTCATACAGCTCTACCCCTAATGTGTAATCACCAGTTTAGCTTAATGTGTGTCACCAGTTTAGCATTGTGCAAACTCTTTACCTCAGTTTACACCATGATAAACAATAATAAGGAACCTACAGTTTGCACAATGCTAAACTGGAAGCTACAGGCTTACATGTTAGTTACATTGGTCTCTGCACTATAAAACTAAAGACACAAACTTCCAACACAGAACATGTTTTGGCTGATCAACAAGAAACCATAAACTCTCTACACTAATATTTGACATTGTATGACTCCACTTAAGGAGCCACTCAATCTTCATATCAATGATATTTGAGATTTCGGGGAAAAGCTCAAATATCTGGTCGTCATGGAGACACCATGTGCTTCTAACAGGAACACAGTATCTGTACTTGAAATAATACTGTATAAGCATGGCATGGAGTAAGGCCTATAGTGAGAGACTACATTATAATATAGACAGAGAAAATTCATACTCGTACACTATCTGCAGATCTACGAGATATAATAAAAGACCAGAGCACGGCAGGAGTCCCTTCTAATCTAACTAAACATGTTCACTATGCTCACTGTTGCCTAAAAACTAGCTATTTTTGCTTATTTAAATTCATAAGGCAGAAATACTATGCCTACCATTTCTTTCTAAAAGCCGTCTCTTATGAGATCTTTTATAAAGAGCCTCAATGAGAACATTCTGTCGCCCTGTGCAATCTGTCATATTTGATGCATGATTAAGAAATCGAAGATAAATATCCCCTGCAGACACAATGAGAAAAGGAAAATGGCACCATTATTCACTGTGAGTACAAAATTAATAAGCTGCGGTCTTAACTCAGTGTGCGTGCGTATTTGTGTGCATCTGTGTGTACTCGTTATGTCGCAGGCCTCCTGTTTCTCTTTCTCAGAACAGGAGTTGGGAGCTGTTGCCAGTTCTTCACCAAACATCAAATGCATCAGCGTCCTTCAGCAAGCAGCTAAATAAGGATTGGTATGTACTGGACCAGAACGGTGAAAAAAAAAGGAGGACAGGAGGATAGAGAGGAGAAGAGAGAGTAGAAGGTGAGAAGAATGTACAATATGTAATAGTGATAGTAAAATAATCAACAATGTAGCGGGTAGCGTGATGGAGCCTGATGCCAAGCATCCTATAACAGCACATTCCAAAGTTTTTATTCTTCTTACACCACAGCAATTTGCTGATGAAATGAAAAATGTCATACTTTTTATCAATTTATAGTTACAGTTATTTGTTGTGGAACATCTATGAGACAAGTTAGTTCCTGTTATATCTTACATTATAGCAGCCGTAAATGTTGTTTCTTTACAAGCCTCTGTTTTTTTTAGTCTTTCCCAAAGCTAGTAAGACAAAAAAAAAAAAAAAACACATTTTGTCATCTTAACAAGAAACTGGAAACTCATCTTTCCTGAAGATTGGCACATTGGCACATATCTTCCTGACTGCTACAAAGTGCTGACACTGGAGACTCCTTTCATAAATGTTACATAAACATCTCCATGCAGAAAACGTCACCATATCAATGATAACCCTTTACATTTTTCTTTGTTATGTAAATAACAACACATTTTTAAACACACACACATTTATTATCATCCTTAGCATTATGTAATAATGCAAAGACAATTAATCAACATAATCAGATTTGAGTATTTAACAGCGGTGAGGTATAAATATGATCTAAAATGAGGGAAAGGTGATGGGAAGCGATAAGGAGCAGCAAAGGTACAAAAAAAAAAAAAACAGAAGGGGAGGAAAAAGAACGAAAGAGATAAGGATTTTAGAGAGACTTTAAAAAGTATGCTCGACACTCAGTTGGACATCAAACAAGTCCGTGTTATAGATTCTACTGCCTTCGAATCTACACAAGACGTCCAATTAAGAAGCTCTGATTTGGAAACTCCCACTCCACACTGGGTCATCTCCACACTCGCATCCCTGTTTCACTCTCCATTTCTCTCTCTCTCTGTCTTTCTCTCTCCGCAGAGATCCTCCCAAAGTCTCCAGCAATGCCAAGGCTCTGAGCTCTTTGACCTGTGAGATCAATACTGATGACTCTCATTTGATATTGCGCTATTCATCATGGGAAAGTGCTGCAGCGCTAAGCGGCCCTGTTCTCTGAGGCAAAGTGTTTTCAGATGTGGAGGAGGGATGAGCCGCTAAGGGAAGCCTCTAATAAATAAATAACTCCAACTGTGGACTTTAATGCTGAGGGGGAATATGACCAGCATAAACAAACAAAAAAAAATGTTAGCAGTGCTCGGCTTCTAATTACACATTTAGTAATAAGATAGATGATAAGATTACTTGAAGTAAACTCATCAAATTCCAGAAGAAATCCCCTTTGAGGTTGTGAAGTTATGACCAGGGGCTTTGGCTGGTTACATTATTTTGTATGCACAGATTCTTGCTAAGTAATTTTAATATATATGACTCCGTGTTCCATGACGAGCCACTAGTTAATGCTCTCAAATACTATACATTCTCCCATATATATATATATATATATATATATATATATATATATATATATATAGAGAGAGAGAGAGAGAGAGAGAGAGAGAGACAGAGAGGTTGCAGTTCTTGGCACAAACATCACTGGCAGATGTCTAGAGCACCATCTCAACTCAAGTCGAGTCAAGTGACTTTATTGTCATTTCAACCATATACATCTACAGTTTGTCAAGCCTTCAAATACTATAGGCCGAAGTAGGCATACCTAGCACCTGAATGCTGACACGAAATGTATCCCTGCCACCATTTTTATGGCCCTGTTACAGCCCTGTTAGAAAGGACATGCAAATAGAACTGATTTGCACAGCAGATGAGCTTCGTATTCAAACCAAGCTCAACATTACCACGTGTCTATTCTGAGACTACATACTGTATGGCATGGGTTAGAAATAAACACAAAGAGAGAGAAAGTTCCAGAAGGATACAACTGGGAGAGATACAGAGAAAGAAAGAGTGTTAATTGAATTCTTGAAACTGATTGGTCAGAAGGTGTTGGTTAAGTTTCTAGAACAGCAGTTCTGGCAGAAGTTTATTCTAATTCGTTATTGTTTCTATAGTAACAGCTTATGCAGGGACTCGTATGGCGGACTCTCTACATTAATCCCAACCTAATAATAAAAAGTTAGTTAACAAAGAAAATTCTAATTGTTGATATGAAGTTTTCCGTAACATTTATGTAAGGAGTCTCCAGTGTTAGAGTTTTGTAAGTTTTTCTGCCATGGGAAAGTCTTCAGAACAAATGACATTGCACTTTCCAGATTCTGGGTGACATGATAAGCTGTGTTTTTTTTTTTTCTTATTAACTTCAAAAGAGAGGAAAAAAGAGAGGCTGGTGACAGGAACAACTTTTATACAGTAACTTCTTGTCATTTAATTTTTAAAAAATGCTGTGGTATAATAGGAATAAAACACTTCATGTCACGTGCTTATTGGAAAATAATCAACTTCCGTGTGATAACAGTAACTCCACTTTGTATCAGGACGCATTGCGCCATGCCATTGTTGATTATTTTCCTATAAACACTATGCCCTGTCATGTTTTATTCCTTAAACACAGAAGACAGTTCCATTCGAGCTTAAATTGAACTAAACAGCCATCAGCAGCAGTCCCTCCTTCCCCTGCCTCCCTTTCTCATTTGTAAAGGAAATGAATATTCACTTCACTGTGGGGATCATGTGACCCATTCATTCTGTATCTCTCAGGGTTTGTTCTTGAACAGAAAACTCAGGAACAATTTCACAAGGCAGTAATTAATCACTACACCATCACTTTTCGCTTGATTCCAAGACTATACTCAGGAGAAAAATAACATGAATCAAAAATATCATAGCAGGGGTTCAAGGAGAAACACAGCAGTGGCCATAATGAGAGGAGTGCTCATTTTTGGCAAACGAAAAGAAAAGAAAATTAGCATGGTTTCTTGTTCTTGATGGGTTTCCACAGCTACAACTATAGTGTAGAGAAGTGGCTTTGCTTTCCATCGGAGAAGTGAATCAGATGCAGAAATATTTTAACACATTTGAGTTGTTGACAGTGTGTCAGATTTTCTGAGGAATGTTCTGTCAGTGTGTGAAAAAAGTGTGCTTATTTATTTCTTTATTTATTTTAATCACACAATCTGTAACACAGTAGAGTCAAACAGTCTGTATGGTGAAAATCTATTTATCTAGGTATATTTTATAACCCTTCCATACTATATAGTACACTGTCTGTGTGTGTGTGTGTGTGTATATATATATATATATATATATATATATATATATATATATATATATATATATATATATATATATATATATGTATATGTATATATATATGTGTGTGTGTGTGTGTGTGGTCAGGTCCATATGTATTTGGACAGTGACACAATTTTCATCATAATTTTCCCTCTGTACAATTTGGACTTATATATACACATCGCAGAACAGTTGCTTTTATTTTAACATATTTTACGTTTATTTACATTGAACCATACATGAATATCAGCCATCAATGTCCTTATAGTCATATGACCTACATTACATTTGTATAGGGCTGGCAGGTATAATATATTTTTGGGTATAGCAGTATTCATTCACATAAAATCTGACCTAAAACACACTGGTGGAACCTCAGAAAAATTTATGAGAAAAGCAAATGATCCAGAGATATCACGCATGCAATTACTGTGCATATTGCTAAACACATGGTTCCTGTGCAGAAGGTGAATTCAAAGATCTAGTATAAACATTCAATCCAAGGTACATGATACCCATCTGTATATATTTTGGCAAAGTAGCTCTATCTAATACATACACCGATTGCTTACTCGATGTATTTGTGTCTCAATCGTATATCCGAGCTTTATATTAGCTTGATAGTTTGTTTCATAGTTTTGTTTTGGTTTTCACTGTCAATCAAATGCTTTGAGTTGGAGTTTGGAAGGGATTGGTTTGGTTTTTGGTTTGGAACACATTTCGGAGAAATGACAAAATTGGTCTAAACTTTCAGTCAGTGGTAGCAAGTTCTTCTGTAAAACTAAAACATGGAGATAACAATTTCTAGGGATATTTTAATGTTTGCTATCAAAGATGCATCACAGCTTATTTCTTCTTGTTTTGTACTGAAGTGATTCCCAGGTGGCAGACTTTTTGACTTTGACATATTTTATCACAGGTGTTAACATGCATAATTTATGAAAACTACCATAATGTTTAGCCAAAAGCTTCTGTTATTTTTTAATGCATGTTGCCATGGCACTTTGCATGGAAAAAAAAAATGCAAATGCCAGCACTATCAGCATGATGTGTGCATTCTGGCTCTGACAGTTTCTCCATGTCAGCTACATCTCTCGAGTTCAAAACTGCTCTCAACTAGAAATGTGTGAGGGACTGTTTTCGTGTGTATGTGTGCGTGTGTGGTTTTTTTTTTTGAACCTGCAACAAATATGGTATTTTCTAACAAATTTCACTGGGTTTATTTTCCTTATATTTTCCTAATATTCTCCTTTCCATAATTTAAACCACCACAACCCTGACCAGGCAGTTACTAAGGATGCTGTAAATGCATCATGTTCATGTTAATGAATGTGGTCTTTCTTTGTCCTACGAGCTTCATGTCTGACTCACTAGCACCATCACTCGCTAGCACAGCTTTTTTTTTTGCTTCCCTTGGGATCCCAGGTCTAATACACAACTTTAGTCTCAACCAGATGCCTCGTGATCCTTTCTGGCAAGCTTACTTTAAAAGGAAAACAGTGGAATAGTGCACTTCCTATTTGTATCTGTATTTGTATCTGTTTAGAGCACATTACCTGTTAATTCAGAATATTCTGAATTCAGTTAGTAAAATAGATATCATTATTTACAGTATATGTTTTGTTGAGTGTGTAGGCCACATAAAGGTGTAATGTCAGTGATGTGAACAGTCGGGTCTGTGAATGTCTCCAGTCCCCTTTGCATTTGTTGAACATAATGAAAGTCGAGTCCTGTAGGATGGCAAACTATGTCACACACCACTGAGCTGAAACCACTAATTACCAGCCACAACAGACTGGGTGAATCTCATCAGCCCATTATCAGCCCTTCTCTCTCTCTCTCTCTCTCTCACACACACACACACACACACACACACACACACACACAGACATACATACACACACTAGTTTAGTCTTACGTGCTGTACCTTAAGTTATATACCTTGTCATGATAAACATTGTCAACAAAAATAAGCTAAACACAAGTTGGATGGCAGGCACATATACCGACAAACACACTACCACACTAGCATATATACACACTTCCCACTCTCTCAGCACACACAAAGAGGCACAAGCAGATGGTTCATCGTCTTAGCAACACTCAATATGCTCCATTAGACTTATTAAACTAACTCCTTGCAGTTATGAGATGATGAGATGAACACCTATTAATAAAACCAATTACACTCAGAGGATGAACCTCACTGCTTGTATTTCTTCACTGAGGGACGTCTCAGAATGCTGCCTCTACATTTATCTGCCATGATTATTCAGGTTTTTTTTAAACAACAGTCTTCCCCTGTGACTACGTTTTTTTCACTCGGTAGAGCTATAAATTCTACACACTCACAATTCTTAATGCGTACAAAACATAGCTCTGTGTCATTCTTTTATCAGAACACCAGTGCGTTTGGGACATTAATTTTTGGCTACCACAGGACATAAGCTGCAAGACGAGTCACAATTTTATATTAATGCTCTTGTTCTAATATGTTATTTTTTCTATAGGGACAGCTAACAGCAAAGCAACCAAACAGCAAATTACTTTACTCAGACAGATTGGTGTTTGATGATCGCAGCAAACATTAACGTATTTCACAGGTTTCCAGGAGGTTTCTGCTCTAACATCTCAAAAATAAAATTCCTACAGTGTTTTGAAAGTGAATAATGTGGTGTTTTGCTCATAATGTTCTTCAAACGTTGCCCCCACAACATATCTAACAATATGAAAACATTTGTGCAAATATTTCTGTACAGAAATATTGTAGAAATGTCTAACATGCTTTTAAATGCTATAATAAAAAGTTTTGAAAACCATAAATGGCTTGCTAATCTAACATTGGGCCTCATTTATAAACTTGGACACAAACAGATTTGTTTGTAAACCCTTCATAAGAAATTTGGTATTCACAAAAATCTTGTAATTTCAGAAGAAAAAATTTCATATGCTACTCGTGCTACTGAGTGTGTAAATTTCCCCATAAGAAAACTAATGTAAACCTGGACTTGATCCATTTGTATATACTGTTGAGCTTAATTTGCTTATTTTATTATGTTTATTATATATATATATATATATATGTTTATTATATATATATATATATATATATATATATATATATATATATATATATATATATATATATATATATATATATAATTATTTATTCAGAATAATTTACGGAACTGCTTTGTAGTCTCTAAAAAAAAAACAAAAAAAAACACATCCTCATGCTAGTTTACTAGGACAGCGACTAAGAGCATCCCATCAAAAAGTTTTGTGGAGACCAGTCATTAATATTATTGGCATTGATTAAAGACCAACTCCATTTGTATCTTCCAGACTGGGCCAGACCATCTGCTGCCCCAAAATTCAACTCAATCATATCAGATGTGCTTAGCAGAACCCTGGTATCCCCAGTCTAACCATGCCCGACACCAGAACATCGTCAATAATTTATAACTCAGAAAGGAAGTACAAACAGAACAGCTGACAGTTCACTGGTATTTCTATTAAATCTTAATGTGTGGTAGCAGTCCCAGTCACTTCTGCTAGGCTATAGAGCATGTGTTGAACATCTAGCAGTTGGTGCTGGCAGAATCCACCTGGGCGGAGTTGTATAACGTGTATGTTGAGAAGGAAATACACACATACATATTCCCTCTCAGTTACATTATCTCTGAAGGCTGGTTATTGAGTTATCATGGAGGGAAGTATCAATTTGCATATCATACTTACACCCACGCACACACATACTGTATGTCTCAACATTTTAATATTATCATCACATATTCCAATGATACATCTAATCTCTCAAAGGGAGTCTCTGTATAAATGCCACATCTGTGGATAATGAGTAAAATCACACATTATTGCGCTTTCTTATTTACATGTTACAGCTTCCTATTATTCCCTTAAGCTTATGATTCTCAAAATGAATTTTACTATTTTACTGTTTTGGACCAATATGTATTTATGTTTCATCAACACAATTCAGGACGGAGGAAAAGAGTTTAGAGGAAGAAAAGTTTATATGAAGCAGATGTTAAAAAAGACTTGAACGCACCTTATTTACCCTGTCTGCTTCTACATATGTTTCATGTGACACGTTGCACTCTTTTTAAATGATTAAGGTTCTTTCTTTCCCCCCTGTCAAACTCTGTCATAGAGTAGAAATCTTGTCACTGCTGCTTTTTAAATCCATTTTCAAAGATTCAATTCTCAGGTTTCAGGTTGTACAGAGAGAGTCTTTCAGACGCGACCCAGATTCTGGGAATGGTTTCCTTCAGGGATGCGACCTAAAAGTGTCATGCTCCAAAAACACAGCTTCCGCTCCACTCACATACACAAGAGCTGATGCATTAATTTGGAGATCTTATGAACAAAATAAATGTGGGATAAACAAGCCGAAGAGCGAGTGTCTTATGGTCTTATGTAATGAGATGTTTGAATTTTGTAATGATAAAAATGTCATAATAGTGAAGATCTGGACTCACTGGCGTATATATCTATATAAGTGCACTTTGTACAATTTGTACAAAATGTGGGTCCATAAATGGAAAGGGACCATTGACCAGATAGTATTAATTTGGTTGAACTAAAGTGACATATTTGATAGTTAAGGATGTAGCCGAACAATTTAGTCGTAAATAATTCATAAGAGCATTTACTGGCAGACATTTTCTGGCCGACTTTTTCTTTTCACCTCACCTAATTCACACCTAATTCACCTTTTCTGTAATTTGTCTCCAGATTTTGGCCTTTTCAGGCACTGCTAACTAATTTTGTTATTTGTGTGGATGTGTGTCAAAATAACATCCACTCCTGCCTCTGAGAAATTCCTTTTCTTTCGCCATTTTGTCCTCATTTCACGCTTTCGGCTCTTGGTGAACTTTACCTTTTATGGAGTTTTTTGGGCGTCACTAAATGTAAATGAGCTGCGGTGTGCACACACTTTGCACTTCATAGGTGATTTGCATTCATCAACATAATCATGGGATACCATGTAGGCATAAAAATAGCTCTAGTTTCAGTTAATCCAGTCACGTATCATTCTGTGGTAATCTTTGTGAATTGATGATCTAACAAAGCACATCCCTAAGGCATACATAAGAACACAAGGAAGACAACCTCCCCTTTACAGTGTCAGTGTGTGAGTTTGTTTGAAATAGATACGCAGCCAATCAGTCGAGTTGTTCTGATAATTACTTTGAGATAATGAGTTGTCTACTTACGCCCTTAAATCAGTAAAAAAAAAAAAAAATTGTGTTGTATATTTCCAAGTGTTCTTTCATCATTTAAATTGAAATCGCACACACACCAAACAAGCACCATCTCCAAAAACAAGTGCTGAGAAGATGAAAATGATTTATTAGGTCGGCCTCAAAGCACGGGAGTGATTATTTTATTATTCACTGATGTTTAGAAAAGTTTGCTTCATGCATGAATAACATCATTGCACAAAAACAGTGTGATTCAATTGAACTTTTTCTTCCTGTACTCGCTTTTCTTTTAATTGCAGCTCCAATTTTTCCAACCAATTTAATCATTTCCAGCTGACACTCCTTGGATGTCTCTTCCCTCTTCTTTTTTATTACTACATAGATCCATTTGTGGAGCTAAAAAGACTGTGAGGCATGTGATTGCACCACACGTGCTGGAACTGCCGGAGAAGGCAATTTGAAGACAAATAAATAACACAACCACATGGCGATTCAGATACACATCCTGAATCACTGAAGCTCCCCATGAAGTTTCCAGGCTGAGGTCTAATGTCCAGCCACATCCTCAGAGATGAGGCTAATCACATTCACCTGGACTTTGCACTGATGGACGCCATATGGCATGGTTGAGATTCAATCTCCACATCACTACTGCACTTCAAAGCTTATTTAGCACCACTTCAGTCTTGAAAATTTCCAGACATTAATTTGTCATTGATATGATTTTTCCAGAGAAGTTCCAGAGAATTGAGACACTTTTAGAAACGGCATGTCATCTTCGTATCAAATGTTAGTCTCACACATATATAGGGATGTTTTTCAGAGTTGAATTTTACCAGGGTGTACCCATAGCTTACTTTATTGTGGTGGCAATCTAGAATGGAGCAAATTACTAATCCATCATGAATACCACTAGCATTGTGAACTGAATATCATTAGCTAATGGTAGCTAATAATTAAATAAAGAAATCTACTGTTATGCCTCCAAATAATGAATATCAATTAAAAAAAAATTTGACCATTGTTACCTACTGGTTTGTTTCTTGTGGTCAGTGGGGCTAGGGAATAGTTCATTTCCATGCTAGCTAGCTAAACTTGCTTGTTCCTGCATGACATTACACTTGTTGACAATCCTTACCACTGGACAATGAAAGAAATGAACTCTCAAATTTCAGCAGAAATCTTGTAGTGGGCATTCTGTTGTTATTTAAATTAGCCTATCATAGTAAGATTAACCAGGCTGTACAGTTTCACCCATTGTATGACTCTGGTAACCACACTGATGACATAACTACACACTTCAGTGCTATTCAGAAGTTACACATGTGGGGTTTTAGAGTTTGCCTAAAAAGTTTACATGCAATTCCGACCTTGGACTTAAACCCATTTTTTGTGCAATATTAACAATACAGTAAATTATGTATTATGTAAATATGACACTATTAATTAATTAAAAGGTTCTTTTTTTTTTTTTTTTTTTTTTTTTACATCTGAGCAGATGTATCGGAGACACTGCTTATCTCGAGGACCAATTTTTTTTAATAGACCAATTAACCAGAATTAACAAAAACATTAGCACTATGTTATTAATTTAAAAATTAGCTAATTAAAGCCATGACAGATTATATCCTAGACACACATTACGATTGCATGACCTCAATTTAGTATATCATTAAGTTAAGTGCACAGTCAACTCTTGGCACTGGATATAAAAAATACAATGCAAAATAATAGGATGTGCTAGGTCAAGTGCTGGTTTATAAGCTGCTAAACAATGCAGGTGGATGCCATATTGTTTAATCAAACCAAATTTGTAGCGAGTAATGTGATCATTTCAATTTTGCAATATACCAGACTCCTATTAGATGTTTATTTCAATGCTTTCCATCTTCTCAGTCAAATATCACCTTATCAGCCTTTTTTATTTTTCATTTTTTAAATTGCTTTTATGTTACATTGTATTATATTCGACAGCAAAGTAAAAAAAAAACCCACTAATTTCCTTATTGAGTCCGCATTTTCTATCCCCGATTTTTTAAGGCTTAAAGGCTAGTGCTTGTGTTTAAAGGTGGTGGTCTAGATGCTAATAGAAAACTCTGTCTGGCAACCTCAGAGGTATGAATTTTTCAAAGATGACCACACAACTTTTGCAAAATTGAGATCCATTCAGATTTCAATACTGAGAATCAAAATAA